>NW_023495296.1:10000-150000 GCF_904425465.1 Colossoma macropomum | reverse complement strand
TAGTTAATAATTAGTCTGTTTATAAATGTAGATAGTTAATAATTAGTCTGTTTATAAATGTCTAGTTAATAATTAGTCTGTTTATAATTGTAAATAGTTAATAATTAGTCTGTTTATAAATGTAGATAGTTAATAATTAGACTGTTTATAAATGTCTAGTTAATAATTAGACTGTTTATAAATGTCTAGTTAATAATTAGTCTGTTTATAAATGTCTAGTTAATAATTAGTCTGTTTATAAATGTAGATAGTTAATAATTAGTCTGTTTATAAATGTCTAGTTAATAATTAGCTTGTTTATAAATGTCTAGTTAATAATTAGTCTCTTTATAAATGTCTAGTTAATAATTAGTCTGTTTATAAATGTAGATTGTTAATAATTAGTCTGTTTATAAATGTTGATAGTTAATAATTAGTCTGTTTATAAATGTAGATAGTTAATAATTAGTCTGTTTATAAATGTAGATAGTTAATAATTAGCCTGTTTATAAATGTCTAGTTAAAAATTAGTTTGTTTATAAATGTCTAGTTAATAATTAGTCTGTTTATAAATGTAGATAGTTAATAATTAGTCTGTTTATAAATGTAGTTAATAATTAGCCTGTTTATAAATGTCTAGTTAATAATTAGCCTGTTTATAAATGTCTAGTTAATAATTAGTCTGTTTATAAATGTAGATTGTTAATAATTAGTCTGTTTATAAATGTAGATAGTTAATAATTAGTCTGTTTATAAATGTAGATTGTTAATAATTAGTCTGTTTATAAATGTAGATAGTTAATAATTAGCCTGTTTATAAATGTCTAGTTAATAATTAGTCTGTTTATAAATGTAGATTGTTAATAATTAGTCTGTTTATAAATGTAGATAGTTAATAATTAGTCTGTTTATAAATGTCTAGTTAATAATTAGCCTGTTTATAAATGTCTAGTTAATAATTAGTCTGTTTATAAATGTCTAGTTAATAATTAGCCTGTTTATAAATGTCTAGTTAGTAATTAGTCTGTTTATAAATGTCTAGTTAATAATTAGTCTGTTTATAAATGTCTAGTTAATAATTAGTCTGTTTATAAATGTCTAGTTAGTAATTAGTCTGTTTATAAATGTCTAGTTAGTAATTAGTCTGTTAAAGTGAGTGACAGGGTGACCGTTCCAGGCAGCAGTGCTTCCTCGGCTCAGCGGGCAGCGTAAAGACCCTGGATGGGTCTCCTTGACTCCTCGGCAGGTCTTCCGGTCTCCTCCTGCGGGTGGGCTCGAGTGTTGCCCCCGTGCTGGTGGGGGGTGAAGCGGAGCGTGAAGCGCAGGACGGCGTGCGGCTGTTAGACACAGCTGAAGGTGGAGGGAGCAGATACGAGGCAGCTGTCAGCCGCTGACACGCTCTTAGTCACGGCTCTCTGGAGAGACAGAGATATCACAGCCACGAGCCGCGGGAGGCTAATCTGAGGGGGGCAGTGTTGAAGCGAAGCCCCCTCAGTGTAACACTGAAATAAAACAGTGATGAAAGGAACAGGGTGAAGAAGTGCCTCTGTCTAAAACGATGATGAGGCAGGATGTGCGTCCCCGTCACAGTGGGCAGGAACCGCGACAGTCCACCGAGATCCGCAAAGTCAGAGAGGAACGATGTGCTAACCAGGAGCGTTTAGCGCCAGCACGTTCGTGCGCTAGCTTAGCCAGTGCTAGCGCTGTTTGCACAGTGCAGTTAGCAAGCTAACAGCTAAACGCACACGGCGTATCCGGACAGCAGAGATCGAGATCAAAGGCTGAAATCCCTCCGACTCACGGGAGCTGATTATTAGCAGCTCAGCTCTTCTCTGGAGCTCATCACGGTGCAGACGGCAGCTAACGGCCCGTCAGCACCACTACGTCATCACACTTAGCAGATGAGGCAGATAAACAACAGATCAATACTTAAAACAGTGAAGGTAGTGTCTGCTGCTGAGACACCGTTAGAGGGCAGCGCTGAGCACTGTTTGTTTGTTTGAGCTCGAGCTGATTCAGCTGCTAATTCTGACTGCTGGGAGGCGACGTGGCTAATTTTGGATACAAGGAACAAAAACAGGCTGTTAAATCTTTAATCACCACAAATGATCAACGCAGTCGTGACGGGACGATAACGAGCTAAACCTGCAGATTCCGTTTATGCTGGTCTACTGCTGGTCTGCTTCTGGTTTATACTGGTCTAGTGCTGGTTTAGTACTGGTCTGTGCTGGTCTACTGCTGGTTTATGCTGGTTTAGTACTGGTCTCTGTTGGTCTAGTGCTGGTTTATGCTGGTTTAGTGCTGGTCTGTGCTGGTTTAGTGCTGGTCTGTGCTGGTTTAGTGCTGGTCTGTGCTGGTCTAGTGCTGGTTTATTTCTCGCCTGCCTCTGGTTTATACCGGTCTATACTGGTCTGTTTCTGGTTTATACTGGTCTAGTGCTGGTTTATATTAGTCTAGTGCTGGTTTAGTGCTGGTCTGTGTTGGTTTTTGCTGGTATATGCTGGTCTAGTGCTGGTTTATTTCTGGTCTGTTTCTGGTTTATACTGGTCTAGTCCTGGTTTATGCTAGTCTAGTGCTGGTTTAGTGCTGGTCTGTGCTGGTCTAGTGCTGGTTTATTTCTGGTCTGCCTCTGCCTCTGGTCTATACTGGTCTAGTTCTGGTTTATACTGGTCTAGTGCTGGTTTATGTTAGTCTAGTGCTGGTTTAGTGCTGGTCTGTGTTGGTTTATGCTGGTATATGCTGGTCTAGTGCTGGTTTAGCTGGTGACCCCAGTATAGTCATGCTGGTTGACCAGCATACCAGGATCCCAAACACAATATATGCTGGTTTTGGTGGTGATCAGCTATTAGGGTAAAACTGTACTCACTTAAATCTGGTTCTTCAAGGGTTCTTCAGTAAAGAGAAAGGTTCTACTAAGAGCCATGAGTTCTATATTGCTTAAATGGTCCCTTACATGGTGAAATGGTTCTTCAGATGGATGGACAATGTGTTTTGTGGTTCTATAAAGCACCAAAAAAGGGTCCTTCTATTGTTACAAGCTTGTCATTGTACACAATAACAGAATCCTTTTTGAAAATGGTTCTATACAGAACCATATACACCACATTCTCCGTCAAGCTGACGTCTAACTAGAGGTCACGGGTCTAAATAGAGAAAAGCCCTTGTAGAACCATGTTCTGTAGGTGTGTAGAGATGCTCCGGGGACTTTCTGGGGTATAAAAATAACTCCTAGAAAGATTTAACAGCTTATTATCCCACATCACCTTCCGAGGGAAGTTCAGGGGTTTTCTGTGTGTTTGTTCTGGTTTTATGTCTATTTAATTGACATTCGGTGGAATTTTCTCAGACGAATGTTGAGGTTTTGTTGAGACTGTTGGGTGTAAAGCAAACAGAGGTTCTCCGACTCCCCAGATCCGGCGCCGGAGTGAGACGCAGACGCGCTGATTGATCTCCCGGTGTTTGATCTGTGTTCCAGGTTAACGTTTCTCCAGGCTGCAGCAAAGCTCTGACGAAGATGCTGTACTGCCCGTACTGCGGCGGACTCCTGGGACTGCGGCCTTGTGGGAATTACTGCCAGAACGTAATGAAGGGCTGCCTCGCCAACCAGGCCGACCTGGACCCGGAGTGGAACCTCTTCATCGGTGAGTTCCTCTGTTCTCCTTTCTGCTGTCGGCTGCTTTTACAGGCCTGCAGGTAGAGCTGAGTGACGTGAAGGCAGGTCGGTGCTGATGAACAATGATGGGAACGATCAGCACCTTTAGAGCACTGAAGAACATGGATCACCAAAAGAACAGATCAGACCAATTCTAGAGAACCTCTGAACAGCCAGCTTACAGACTTAAAAAGATGGTTCTTCAAAGGTTCTTTAGTAAAGACAGTGAACCCTGAACACTCAAAGAACCATGTGCATGCTTAAGGGTTCTTTGCATGGTGAAATGATGGAGAACGTGTTGTATATGGTTCTATATTGCATCACAGAAGGGTCTGCTATTGTTGCAAGCTTGATGTTGTGACAACAGAACCCTTTTTTGGTGCCCTATAGAACCATTTCTGACATCACACACAGCCCATAAGCACATTCCCAATCTGCCTAAAGAACCACTTCACCATGCAACGAACATTTCAGCAGGAAACGAACTCGTGATTGTAAATAGAACCAATGTCTTTACTAAAGAACCTTTGAAGGACCATCTTCCAAGTGTGCAGAGTCACTGTATAAACTGTAGGCATGTTCTTCTTTTGTCTTCTTGTTCATTTTTAGCAGTTTGTAATAAACAGATGTTTCAGATTTGGAGAATCTACAGCGTCACGTAAACTAATTCAGTCGTTTAAGCTGGGGTGATTTGCACTGATTAACACTTGTATAATATATTTTCTACTAACATATGCAGGTAAACAAGGTCTGTAGACTCTCCTCAGTCCAGATGTGGATTTTATTCCTGTTCCTTTCTAAAAAGTTTATTTTTGCACACTTTAAATAGAAAAAGCCCTCAGTTTCTCCACCTGTTTAAACACAGCACGGCTGTTTTATCCCTCCCAGCTCATCCTCAGATCCCAGGAAAGCGGAATACCGTGATCCGTATCGTGTATCGCTCAGTTGTGTCCGGGTATCATGATGTTGCGCTCCTGCTGTATCGCCCAGCCTTTCCTCCAGGCCTCCTTATTACGCTCTGCTGGCAATAAGGTGTGTTATTGTTGTGGATCCGGCAGCGCGGCTTTCCCGCGTCGCGCAGAGATTCGCAGGTTTTATTCGCAGCTTTAAGGAGATTTGGAAGCAGGAAAGCAGTGAGAACACGCTCGTAGGATGTGCGCGTGTGGGCGCTGGAGCTGTTTTGTATTTTCTGCACTTTATGATGATGTACAGAGTTGCAGGAAAAGCTCCGCTAAGCTCTGCCGTTACAGAACAGGAGCAGGAACACAACTCTAAGCTCTGCTTTATGGAACTCAGGAGCTCTGAGGCAGCGAGCTTGAGTGGCAGCTCGGTCTGCGCCGCTCAAACCCGCAGAGAGGTCGGCCGAATTGATATGGAGAAAGTCAATAGCTCTTTATTTTCAGTTTTCCCAGCCGGGCGGAGATGCTAAATTCATTAAATTTACACACACGGGGCGCAGCAGGTCCATATTTAGCCTGTTAATGATATCAGAAGGGTATTTCCACAGTGACCAGGTGTATTTCCCTGGACACTCCACGAGTTAGAGCTTCGTTTTAGGTTTGTTCTCAAAAACTGGTTATCCGTCCACTCTATCAGTGCTTCTCAAAGTGGTCCTCAGAGCCCCCCAGATGGTCCACATTCTCTATCCCTGCACATCGGGAGTTAAGCTGCTGCAAAAATGTGGACTATCTGGGGGCCCTGAGAACCCTCGGCAGGCCTGGTTTGAAGACCACCGCCTCATGGAACGATGGCCGTCTGAAGTCGTGCTGTTGTGGTTACATTATCAGCGCCGTGTCCGTGTGAGGAGCTCCGGGTCTGAGCAGATTCTTTATGGCAAAATAAAAGGCATTTTCAGAAATTTCACCCAACAAAAATGGTACAGAGCTGATATGTTTTGCGGCCTCCTGACTCGGAAAGACTCGAGACCCAAAGTGGAAGAAGCGTGAAAAGGCGCCTGACTGCAGACGGGACTCTGCACAGCCGCTTCCTGTTCATGTGAGTGGATTTGTTTCCTACCGTAAATCTGAGATGCAGCTGCCTGTGGTGTCAGATGTCTGTTACTGTGTTCACACTTCGCTTATTCTTCAAGTTCACCTCCGTAAGTTAGAAACCAGCCGCTCAGCGCTGAGCTTACTGATGCCTGTTATTCCCCAGCTTCATTCTGGATTTTGTCGTTCCACCTTAAGGACTCGACTCCTGTTTGGGTAACTGGGGTGATGTACACATGCAGTGAGCTCATAATGACCAATCAGATCAGCTCTGCGTAATGTGGGTCACTGGAAGTCACTATCCAGCCAATCAAGCGTCCTGATCTGACGGCGAGTGGGTGTGATAGGCTACGCTAAGTTAGCTAAGCTAAGCAGTGTAGGAGCAGCCTGATGTCTAAAGTCTGATCATGGTCATTAACGCAGACTCTTTTAGAGCGGTCACTGACCGGTCTGTACCGTGACCCTGAGTAAAAAGAACCTCTCAACCTCGTCCTGTCGGAGGGAACCGCTCAGATGGGCTGCTGCGCTCCAGTGTTCTTAAAGCAGTGCAGAAAGAACTGTTAATGTTCCTTTAACGAGGACCCTCATAAACAGGTCACCTTTTTAGAGCCGCCGTCGTTAGGAGGGTCTTATTAACGCTCTGATGTGTCTGAGCGCCAGGCTGCTCTCACGGTCAGCATGTGACCTCCTGACAATATACCAACAACAGATTAGAGGATTATCTACACTATTGAAAAGTATGGTTCTTCAAGGGTTCTTCAGTGAAGGGAATGCCTCTATATATAGAACCACAAACACTCAAAGAACCTTGTGCATGACTAAATGGTTCTTCATGGCGATGGAGAATGTGCTGTATGTGGTTGTTGTAAATGCACCAAGAAGGGCTCTGCTATTGTATACAAGATTTTGGTGCTATCTAGAGCCATTGTCTTTACTAAAGAACCCTTGAAGAACCTTTTTCAAGTGTGTAGTGTAATAAATAAGAATGTGGGAAAAGTGTTGTTAAATAGTGATGATAGTTATGATGATAATAGTGAGAATAAGTACACAGTCATAATCAGTATCAGTTAATGCTGTTAATCTGAACAGTTTTTTCACATTGATGGTTCTGCTTTGTGTAAGGACTGATATGAGGCAGGTCAGGTTCCTCAGTCTGTTTGCGTTCTATTAGAGTTCTGCAGTGAGAAGAACACAAAACATCCAGCATCAGATCTGAAACACGTGTATCCTCAGACCCCCAGTAATAAACGCATATATTTCATACATTACCAACGGTTATTGGGTCATAACTGTTTATATTGCTTTTAAATGGACCTCAGTGCAAGAGATTGGAGCAAACAAACAAACAAACAAGCAATAAATAAATAAATTGGGGTCTAAAAGTCTGAACACTTTAAAAACAATCTGGGTTTTTGTTGATTTTAAAGTTTTCGAGTTGTGTAAACTTCAGAGGAGAGTTATGAATATTAAAATGAGTAATAAATATTGACGGTTCTGCTCTGTTTGTAGTGTGACTGCGTGGAGTTGATCATGTTGAGTGTTTGTGCTAAAAGCTCAGAGTGTTTTTAGTCTGATCTCTTCCAGAGTTCAGACTCTCAGCTGTGTCTGATCATCAGAGGCTTTTACACAAACCCGTGGAGTTCATGCTGCACAAGTGTCATTAATGCATGAGGGACACACCACCAAATACTAAGAAATTCAAATTAAAATTTCAAAGATTCTACTTTTCGCTCTAACTGTAATACTGATGATAGAATTTATAATAAAAATGTTGTATTCATTTAGAAGAGAATGCTTAGACTTAAAACAGCATCATTATCAACACTTATATCCGTTATAATTAGAGATAATAATGATAGTAATAATAACCAATGATAAAATGAATAGATCAATCAAAAAGAGGAACACGAGGTCCAACAAACCCATCAAAGACATTATAAAGTGTAATTACACCGACTGCTGCTCTAGAAAAATACATCCAGCCTAAAAAAAGCCCTGAAAGAACTGATGTGCTGGACTTCCTGTCCAGGAAAAAGCTCCTGACCGCTCTTTTCTATTAAAGAAAACAATAGTGTTTAAATCTTAATCGCAAGATTAGAAAACTCACACGTATTTCATCGTTCAGCCCCTAATTAGTGCTGTCAGACAGATTTGGTGCATATTTTAATTTGAATTGTTCTTACATTGTTCTGAAAAGTCATAGTGTGTTATTAGGCGTTAGTACCAATCAGGACTGACCATGTGAGGGTCCGGCTCAGGACTCCTGAATATCTGATGTTTCCTGAAGGAGGATTAGCTGGATGGCCAGACAGCTGGGAGAGTGCTGTAATGTCCTGCTGTTGGAGAGGTCATCTGTCTGTCTGTCTGTCTGTCTGTCTGTCTGGAGAACCCGAGCGCTCCTCTGCAGACTCCTGCCCGGCTGGCCGCTCTATCCGAGCTCCGTTGTTGCTCCTGCTCTGCTAACTGCGCCTCTTTCGGAGCGTCTCCGGCGTCCGTCAGTCGTCTTTGTTCTCTTTGACGTGTTGACATTTCACATTTCATTTTCCTGGCTATAGATTTTCAATCAGCGTATCTCTGCTCCACAAAGGGCCATCGACCACCGCCGGCCTCGCGCTCGATCGGGGCGGCCCGTCCTTTTGTGTTTTAAATATTTATGCTGGACGTGTGTGCGCGGCCTCCTGCCTGACCGGGTAGCGTGGCATTTAGCCGCGGGATTTGTTGATAAGGCCGGCATTGATTGGCGCTCGTTCCTCGTCGTCACTCACCTTCCTGATCACAGGGGAGCTCAGCAGACGCAGCGCTAGCGTCCACTATTGGGTTCTGAGAGGAGCGCTGCTCTGTTACACCGCCTACACCGGACAGGGCAAACTGACCACATATATGGTCTGTTTATATGAGTGTATACACTCTGTATATGTGAGAGTATATGGTCTGTATATATGTATATATGAGAGTATATGAGCGTATACAGTTTGTATATATGAGTGTATACAGTCTGTATATGTGGGGGTATATGGTCTGTATATATGAGAGTATATGATTGGTATGTATGAGAGTATGTATAAGTGTATATGGTCTGTATATATGTATATATGAGAGTATATGAGCGTATAGTCTGTATATATGAGTGTATACACTCTGTATATGTGAGTGTATGTGGTCTGTTTGAATGAGTGTATATGGTCTGTATATATGATAGTATACGGTCTGTATATATGAGTGTATACAGTCTGTATATATGAGACTATACAGTCCGTATGATATCAGTGAAATGTGATGTCCTGTATCCGTTGCTCAGTTGGGTTCTCTGAGGTTCCGCGCTGAATCCGTCTCCTCGCTGTGGGGTTCAGACTGAGAGTCAGAGTGACCTGAACGTGTTCTCGTCTCTTTTTTCACTGGAACAATTACAGTTCCGTGGCTCTGCCTGTTTAAGACGTCTGAACAGAGAGCAGCGCTCAGAGATTAATGAACTGGTTTGTTAATTTAGTCCAGCGTCCCGCCGGGTCCAGCGTCCCGCTAATACACTCACCTCCAGAGACGTCCCCGCCGCTAGCCTCGGGCTAATCACGCCAGTGCTAAAGCTAACCGGCACAATCCAGACTGAGGAAGTCCAACACAGGGAAACTTGGGTTCTTTGATGAACCGCCGCAGAAGAACCATGCTCGGTTCTCTAAAGAACCTTCCAAAGCATGGACAGTTACCGTTAATCATCTTCTCTGCTTTTTAAATGTAATTACTCAAAAAAGAAAACTATTTACGTAACCACCTAGTGCAGCGTGTTTCCATTCAGCAGTGCAGGATACTTCAGTACCTGCACTGTAAACAAACAATACACACAAACACTCACGCCGAGGGTCAATCCAGCAGCTCCAGTTGGCCTGACCGCATGTCTTTGGACTGTGGAGGAAACCAGAGCACTAAATGAGTAGCAGAAAAGAAAAAAAATGAACAGCTGCATGTGGGATATGAAACCCATTAAAATGAACCAGCTTGTCAAAATATACTTAAATGAGAAGAACCAGAGCAAAAATGAATACTTAAATATTAAAAATACATCTACAGTTACGTTAGTACATATGAGCAGAAATACTGGGATAAATGAGCATTTTTGCGTGTCGTAGTTTAGCATCTCCTGGTCGTTGTGTCGTAGTTTAGCGTCTCCTGGTCGCTGTCTCGTAGTTTAGTGTCTCCTGGTCGCTGTGTGGTAGTTTAGCGTCTCCTGGTCGCTGTGTGGTAGTTTAGCGTCTCCTGGTCGCTGTGTGGTAGTTTCGTGTCTCCTGGTCGCTGTGTGGTAGTTTAGCGTCTCCTGGTCGCTGTGTGGTAGTTTAGCGTCTCCCGGTCGCTGTGTGGTAGTTTAGCATCTCCTGGTCGCTGTGTGGTAGTTTAGCGTCTCCTGGTCGCTGTGTGGTAGTTTAGCGTCTCCTGGTCGCTGTGTCGAAGTTGAGCGTCTCCTGGTTGTTGTGTCGTAGTTTAGCGTCTCCTGGTCGCTGTCTCGTAGTGTAGCGTCTCCTGGTCGCTGTGTGGTAGTTTAGCGTCTCCTGGTCGCTGTGTCGAAGTTGAGCGTCTCCTGGTTGTTGTGTCGTAGTTTAGCGTCTCCTGGTTGTTGTGTCGTAGTTTAGCGTCTCCTGGTCGCTGTGTGGTAGTTTCGTGTCTCCTGGTCGCTGTGTGGTAGTTTAGCGTCTCCTGGTCGCTGTGTGGTAGTTTAGCGTCTCCCGGTCGCTGTGTGGTAGTTTAGCATCTCCTGGTCGCTGTGTGGTAGTTTAGCGTCTCCTGGTCGCTGTGTGGTAGTTTAGCGTCTCCTGGTCACTGTGTCGAAGTTGAGCGTCTCCTGGTTGTTGTGTCGTAGTTTAGCGTCTCCTGGTCGCTGTCTCGTAGTTTAGCGTCTCCTGGTCGCTGTCTCGTAGTTTAGCGTCTCCTGGTCGCTGTGTGGTAGTTTAGCGTCTCCTGGTCGCTGTGTGGTAGTTTAGCGTCTCCTGGTCGCTGTGTGGTAGTTTAGCATCTCCTGGTCGCTGTGTGGTAGTTTAGCGTCTCCTGGTCGCTGTGTGGTAGTTTAGTGTCTCCTGGTCGCTGTGTCGAAGTTGAGCGTCTCCTGGTTGTTGTGTCGTAGTTTAGCGTCTCCTGGTCGCTGTCTCGTAGTGTAGCGTCTCCTGGTCGCTGTCTCGTAGTTTAGCGTCTCCTGGTCGCTGTCTCGTAGTTTAGCGTCTCCTGGTCGCTGTGTGGTAGTTTAGCGTCTCCTGGTCGCTGTGTGGTAGTTTAGCGTCTCCTGGTCGCTGTGTGGTAGTTTCGTGTCTCCTGGTCGCTGTGTGGTAGTTTAGCGTCTCCCGGTCGCTGTGTGGTAGTTTAGTGTCTCCCGGTCGCTGTGTGGTAGTTTAGCGTCTCCTGGTCGCTGTGTGGTAGTTTAGCGTCTCCTGGTTGCTGTGTCGAAGTTGAGCGTCTCCTGGTTGTTGTGTGGTAGTTTAGCGTCTCCTGGTTGTTGTGTCGTAGTTTAGCGTCTCCTGGTCGCTGTCTCGTAGTTTAGCGTCTCCTGGTCGCTGTGTGGTAGTTTAGCGTCTCCTGGTCGCTGTGTGGTAGTTTAGCGTCTCCTGGTCGCTGTGTGGTAGTTTAGCATCTCCTGGTCGCTGTGTGGTAGTTTAGCGTCTCCTGGTCGCTGTGTGGTAGTTTAGTGTCTCCTGGTCGCTGTGTCGAAGTTGAGCGTCTCCTGGTTGTTGTGTCGTAGTTTAGCGTCTCCTGGTCGCTGTCTCGTAGTGTAGCGTCTCCTGGTCGCTGTCTCGTAGTTTAGCGTCTCCTGGTCGCTGTCTCGTAGTTTAGCGTCTCCTGGTCGCTGTGTGGTAGTTTAGCGTCTCCTGGTCGCTGTGTGGTAGTTTAGCGTCTCCTGGTCGCTGTGTGGTAGTTTCGTGTCTCCTGGTCGCTGTGTGGTAGTTTAGCGTCTCCCGGTCGCTGTGTGGTAGTTTAGTGTCTCCCGGTCGCTGTGTGGTAGTTTAGCGTCTCCTGGTCGCTGTGTGGTAGTTTAGCGTCTCCTGGTTGCTGTGTCGAAGTTGAGCGTCTCCTGGTTGTTGTGTGGTAGTTTAGCGTCTCCTGGTTGTTGTGTCGTAGTTTAGCGTCTCCTGGTCGCTGTCTCGTAGTTTAGCGTCTCCTGGTCGCTGTGTGGTAGTTTAGTGTCTCCTGGTCGCTGTGTGGTAGTTTAGCGTCTCCTGGTCGCTGTGTGGTAGTTTAGCGTCTCCTGGTCGCTGTGTTGTAGTTTAGCGTCTCCTGGTCGCTGTGTGGTAGTTTAGCGTCTCCCGGTCGCTGTGTTGTAGTTTAGCGTCTCCTGGTCGCTGTGTGGTAGTTTCGTGTCTCCTGGTCGCTTTGTGGTAGTTTCGTGTCTCCTGGTCGCTGTGTGGTAGTTTAGCGTCTCCTGGTCGCTGTGTGGTAGTTTAGCGTCTCCAGGTCGCTGTGTGGTAGTTTAGTGTCTCCTGGTCGCTGTGTGGTAGTTTAGCGTCTCCTGGTCGCTGTGTGGTAGTTTAGCGTCTCCTGGTCGCTGTGTCGAAGTTGAGTGTCTCCTGGTCATTGTGTCGTAGTTTAGCGTCTCCTGGTCACTGTCTCGTAGTTTAGCGTCTCCTGGTCGCTGTCTCGTAGTTTAGTGTCTCCTGGTCGCTGTGTGGTAGTTTAGCGTCTCCTGGTCGCTGTGTGGTAGTTTAGCGTCTCCTGGTCGCTGTGTGGTAGTTTCGTGTCTCCTGGTCGCTGTGTGGTAGTTTAGCGTCTCCTGGTCGCTGTGTGGTAGTTTAGCGTCTCCAGGTCGCTGTGTGGTAGTTTAGCGTCTCCTGGTCGCTGTGTCGTAGTTTAGCGTCTCCTGGTCGCTGTGTGGTAGTTTAGCGTCTCCTGGTCGCTGTGTCGAAGTTGAGTGTCTCCTGGTCGTTGTGTCGTAGTTTAGCGTCTCCTGGTCGCTGTGTGGTAGTTTAGCGTCTCCTGGTCGCTGTCTCGTAGTTTAGTGTCTCCTGGTCGCTGTGTGGTAGTTTAGCGTCTCCTGGTCGCTGTGTGGTAGTTTAGCGTCTCCTGGTCGCTGTGTGGTAGTTTAGCGTCTCCCGGTCGCTGTGTGGTAGTTTCGTGTCTCCTGGTCGCTGTGTGGTAGTTTAGCGTCTCCTGGTCGCTGTGTGGTAGTTTAGCGTCTCCTGGTCGCTGTGTGGTAGTTTAGCGTCTCCCGGTCGCTGTGTGGTAGTTTCGTGTCTCCTGGTCGCTGTGTGGTAGTTTAGCGTCTCCTGGTCGCTGTGTGGTAGTTTAGCGTCTCCTGGTCGCTGTGTGGTAGTTTAGCGTCTCCTGGTCGCGGTGTGGTAGTTTAGCGTCTCCTGGTCACTGTGTCGAAGTTGAGCGTCTCCTGGTTGTTGTGTCGTAGTTTAGCGTCTCCTGGTCGCTGTCTCGTAGTTTAGCGTCTCCTGGTCGCTGTGTCGAAGTTTAGCGTCTCCTGGTCGCTGTGTGGTAGTTTAGCGTCTCCTGGTCGCTGTGTGGTAGTTTAGCGTCTCCTGGTCGCTGTGTGGTAGTTTAGCGTCTCCTGGTCGCTGTGTGGTAGTTTAGCGTCTCCTGGTCGCTGTGTGGTAGTTTAGTGTCTCCTGGTCGCTGTGTCGAAGTTGAGCGTCTCCTGGTTGTTGTGTCGTAGTTTAGCGTCTCCTGGTCGCTGTCTCGTAGTGTAGCGTCTCCTGGTCGCTGTCTCGTAGTTTAGCGTCTCCTGGTCGCTGTCTCGTAGTTTAGTGTCTCCTGGTCGCTGTGTGGTAGTTTAGCGTCTCCTGGTCGCTGTGTGGTAGTTTAGCGTCTCCTGGTCGCTGTGTGGTAGTTTCGTGTCTCCTGGTCGCTGTGTGGTAGTTTAGCGTCTCCCGGTCGCTGTGTGGTAGTTTAGCGTCTCCCGGTCGCTGTGTGGTAGTTTAGCGTCTCCTGGTCGCTGTGTGGTAGTTTAGCGTCTCCTGGTTGCTGTGTCGAAGTTGAGCGTCTCCTGGTTGTTGTGTCGTAGTTTAGCGTCTCCTGGTTGTTGTGTCGTAGTTTAGCGTCTCCTGGTCGCTGTCTCGTAGTTTAGCGTCTCCTGGTCGCTGTGTGGTAGTTTAGTGTCTCCTGGTCGCTGTGTGGTAGTTTAGCGTCTCCTGGTCGCTGTGTGGTAGTTTAGCGTCTCCCGGTCGCTGTGTGGTAGTTTAGCGTCTCCTGGTCGCTGTGTGGTAGTTTAGCGTCTCCCGGTCGCTGTGTTGTAGTTTAGCGTCTCCTGGTCGCTGTGTGGTAGTTTAGCGTCTCCCGGTCGCTGTGTGGTAGTTTAGCGTCTCCCGGTCGCTGTGTGGTAGTTTAGCGTCTCCTGGTCGCTGTGTGGTAGTTTCGTGTCTCCTGGTCGCTTTGTGGTAGTTTAGCGTCTCCTGGTCGCTGTGTGGTAGTTTAGCGTCTCCTGGTCGCTGTGTGGTAGTTTAGCGTCTCCTGGTCGCTGTGTCGAAGTTGAGTGTCTCCTGGTCGTTGTGTCGTAGTTTAGCGTCTCCTGGTCACTGTCTCGTAGTTTAGCGTCTCCTGGTCGCTGTGTGGTAGTTTAGCGTCTCCTGGTCGCTGTGTGGTAGTTTAGCGTCTCCCGGTCGCTGTGTGGTAGTTTCGTGTCTCCTGGTCGCTGTGTGGTAGTTTCGTGTCTCCTGGTCGCTGTGTGGTAGTTTCGTGTCTCCTGGTCGCTGTGTGGTAGTTTAGCGTCTCCTGGTCGCTGTGTGGTAGTTTAGCGTCTCCCGGTCGCTGTGTGGTAGTTTCGTGTCTCCTGGTCGCTGTGTGGTAGTTTAGCGTCTCCTGGTCGCTGTGTGGTAGTTTAGCGTCTCCTGGTCACTGTGTCGAAGTTGAGCGTCTCCTGGTCGCTGTCTCGTAGTTTAGCCTCTCCTGGTCGCTGTCTCGTAGTTTAGCGTCTCCTGGTCGCTGTCTCGTAGTTTAGCGTCTCCTGGTCGCTGTGTGGTAGTTTCGTGTCTCCTGGTCGCTGTGTGGTAGTTTAGCGTCTTCCGGTCGCTGTGTGGTAGTTTAGCGTCTCCTGGTCGCTGTGTGGTAGTTTAGCGTCTCCTGGTCGCTGTGTAGGATTAAAAGGTTACTGATGAACTGTTCTGTGTAATGTAAGCGTGTTGAATCACTCACATCTGAAATATCGGTGATGTGATGAGTGAAATCACAGCTGCTGTGTTGGAGGTGATGAACTGAGCTGCTGGATCAGTGCGATAGTCATGCTTTAAAATAACTCTCGACGTTCTGCTTCACCATGTTTAGAACATCGCTGCACAACCAGCCAGAGTTTTTACACATTTCTGCTCCTTAAAAAACACACTGTCGCTATGGAAACCTTGGCAGATAAAATCTTAATCAAAAGCAAATCATCTCTTTTTCCACCAATTAAAGCTCCACACGCTGAAGCTAAAGGCAGGAGAAACTCGAGGAACATACTGAAGAGCATACTGAGAACATTACTGCTGTCATTAAAAAGCACACTCTCAGCCACCACGGCTCCACAGCACCTCATAAAGGTTCTAGCATCTGTATAGAACGGTTTCTCACACTTTACAGAAACCCAGTTCATGTTCGATATGGAAATCAGGTTATTGACACCACACCCCTCTGACTGAATATGGAAATTAGTTTACTGAGTATAAAATTTTTTACTTATTGTCAATTGATTATTGTCAAAGGGTGAATATTGAATCTCAGGTGTGGTTGTACCTGTATCCATATCAGATGTGCTTATATCAGATGTGGTTGTATCAGATGTGGTTGTATCAGGTGTGGTTGTATCAGGTATGGTTGTACCTGTATCCATATCAGATGTGCTTATATCAGATGTGGTTGTATCAGATGTGGTTGTATCAGGTGTGGTTGTACCTGTATCCAAATCAGATGTGGTTGTATCAGATGTGGTTGTATCAGGTGTGGTTGTATCAGGTGTGGTTGTACCTGTATCCATATCAGATGTGGTTGTATCAGGTGTGGTTGTACCTGTATCCATATCAGATGTGGTTGTATCAGATGTGGTTGTATCTGAATCCATATCAGATGTGGTTGTATCTGAATCCATATCAGATGTGGTTGTATCTGAATCCATATCAGATGTGGTTTTATCAGATGTGGCTGTATCAGGTGTGGTTGTACCTGTATCCATATCAGGTGTGGCTGTATCAGGTGTGGTTGTATCAGGTGTGGTTGTACCTGTATCCAAATCAGATGTGGTTGTATCAGATGTGGTTGTATCAGGTGTGGTTGTACCTGTATCCAAATCAGATGTGGTTGTATCAGGTGTGGTTGTATCAGGTGTGGTTGTACCTGTATCCAAATCAGATGTGGTTGTATCAGGTGTGGTTGTATCAGGTGTGGTTGTACCTGTATCCATATCAAATGTGGTTGTATCAGGTGTGGTTGTACCTGAATCCATATCAGATGTGGTTGTATCAGGTGTGGTTGTATCAGGTGTGGTTGTACCTGTATCCATATCAGATGTGGTTGTATCAGGTGTGGTTGTACCTGTATGCATATCAGATGTGCTTGTATCAGATGTGGTTGTATCAGATGTGGTTGTATCAGATGTGGTTGTATCAGGTGTGGTTGTACCTGTATCCATATCAGATGTGGTTGTATCAGTTGTGGTTGTACCTGTATCCATATCAGATGTGGTTGTATCAGATGTGGTTGTATCAGGTGTGGTTGTACCTGTATCCATATCAGATGTGGTTGTATCAGGTGTGGTTGTATCAGGTGTGGTTGTACCTGTATCCATATCAGATGTGGTTGTATCAGGTGTGGTTGTACCTGTATCCAAATCAGATGTGGTTGTATCAGGTGTGGTTGTACCTGTATCCAAATCAGATGTGGTTGTATCAGGTGTGGTTGTACCTGTATCCAAATCAGATGTGGTTGTATCAGGTGTGGTTGTACCTGTATCCATATCAGATGTGGTTGTATCAGGTGTGGTTGTACCTGTATCCATATCAGATGTGGTTGTATCAGATGTGCTTGTATCAGATGTGGTTGTATCAGATGTGGTTGTATCAGGTGTGGTTGTATCAGGTGTGGATGTCGTACCTGGACGCTTTTCTGTATCAGGGTGGGCTTCAGGACCGTACAGTGGTGTTTATCTGATTGTTGCCGTGGGAGTTGTTGTTCCTTTGTTTACATTGTGTTGATCTACTAATATAGCACTAATATAACATTCTGTTTGATGTACTCCCTTTGGAATGTGTCTGTTTTTCCCTCCTATAAACTTTATTTGGGATGTTGTGGAAAGTGCTGGAAGGATTGCAGAAGCTGACACAGCGCGTCGTAAATGCACACTGGAGCGTCTGAAAACTGTCTGCACAGCACGGCTCCCTTACGCTTTATTTACGCTTGCGGGAGATTCACATCACACATAAATAATGCTGTAATATCACGGCGCTGTTGTTCAGCCCAGAGGAGCGCTCGCCTGCTTTTCATTCCCCAAGCAAAGAGGACCAAGAGCAAACGAGCAAAGTGGACCAAGAGCAAACGAGCAAAGTGGACCAAGACCAAACGAGCAAAGTGGACCAAGAGCAAACGAACAAAGTAGACCAAGACCAAACAAGCAAAGTCGACCAAGAGTAAGCGAGCAAAATGGACCAAGATCTATCAGGTGAAGTGGACCAAGACCAAGCAAGCAGAGTGGACCAAGATCTATTGGGTGAAGTGGACCAAGACCCACTGGGCAAAGTGGAACAAGACCCACTGGGCGAAGTGCACCAAGACTGAGCAAGCAAAGTGCACCAAGACCCATCAGCCGAAGTGGACCAAGACAGAGCAGGCAAAGTGGACCAAGTGAGTGAAGTGGATCAAGACTGGCTGAGCAAAGTGGACCAAGAAAGAGCGAGCAAATTGGACCAAGGTCCACTGGGCAAAATAGACCAAGACTGAGCAGGTGAAGTGGACCAAGACCAAGTGGGCAAAGTGGACCAAGACTGAGTGGTTGAAGTGGACCAAGACCGAGCAGGCAAGGTGGATCAAGACACACCAGGCAAAATGAACCAAGACTGAGCAGGCAAGTGGATCAAGACCTGCCGAGCAAAGTGGGCCAAGCTGAGTGGGCAAAGTGGACCAAGACTGAGCAGGTGAAGTGGGTGTAGTGTAGTATAGTATGGTAGTATAGGTAGTGTGTGTAGTGCAGTATGGTGGTATTGCTAGTATGTGTAGGGTAGTAATAAGTAGTATATGTAGTATAGTATAGTGATGTTGGTAGTATGTGTAGGGTAGTTATGTGTAGTATAGTGTTGTATGTGTAGTGTAGTATGGTGGTATTGGTAGTATGTGTTGGGTAGTTATGTGTAGTATAGTGTGGTATGTGTAGTGTAGTATGGTGGTATTGGTAGAATGTGTAGGGTAGTTATGTGTAGTATAGTGTGGTATGTGTAGTGTAGTATGGTAGTATTGGTAGTATATGTAGGGTAGTTATGTGTAGTATAGTGTGGTATGTGTAGTGTAGTATGGTGGTATTGGTAGTATGTGTAGTATGTGTAGGGTAGTATGGTATGTGTAGTGTAGTATGGTGGTATTGGTAGTATGTGTTGGGTAGTTATGTGTAGTATAGTGTGGTATGTGTAGTGTAGTATGGTAGTATTGGTAGTATGTGTTGGGTAGTTATGTGGAGTATAGTATGGTATGTGTAGTATAGTATGGTGGTATTGGTAGTATGTGTTGGGTAGTTATGTGTAGTATAGTGTGGTATGTGTAGTGTAGTATGGTGGTATTGGTAGTATGTGTTGGGTAGTTATGTGTAGTATAGTGTGGTATGTGTAGTATAGTATGGTGGTATTGGTAGTATGTGTTGGGTAGTTATGTGTAGTATAGTGTGGTATGTGTAGTGTAGTATGGTGGTATTGGTAGTATGTGTAGTATGTGTAGGGTAGTATGGTATGTGTAGTGTAGTATGGTGGTATTGGTAGTATGTGTTGGGTAGTTATGTGTAGTATAGCGTGGTATGTGTAGTGTAGTATGGTAGTATTGGCGGTATGTGTAGTACAGTATGGTAGTATGTGTAATATAGTATGATAGTATGTGTAGTATAGTATGGTGGTATTGGTAGTATGTGTTGGGTAGTTATGTGTAGTATAGTGTGGTATGTGTAGTGTAGTATGGTGGTATTGGTGATATGTGTAGTATGTGTAGGGTAGTATGGTATGTGTAGTGTAGTATGGTGGTATTGGTAGTATGTGTTGGGTAGTTATGTGTAGTATAGTGTGGTATGTGTAGTGTAGTATGGTAGTATTGGTAGTATGTGTTGGGTAGTTATGTGGAGTATAGTATGGTATGTGTAGTGTAGTATGGTAGTATTGGCGGTATGTGTAGTACAGTATGGTAGTATGTGTAATATAGTATGATAGTATGTGTAGTATAGTATGGTGATATGTGTAGTATAGTGTGGTATGTGTAGTGTAGTATGGTGGTATTGGTGATATGTGTAGTATGTGTAGGGTAGTATGGTATGTGTAGTGTAGTATGGTGGTATTGGTAGTATGTGTTGGGTAGTTATGTGTAGTATAGTGTGGTATGTGTAGTGTAGTATGGTAGTATTGGTGGTATGTGTACAGTATGGTCATGTATGTAATATAGTATGATAGTATGTGTAGTATACTATGGTAATATGTGTAGTATAGTAGTATGACACCAATCGTCTTGGCTAATGAACTACATTCAGATTAAAGAGGGAATTTTAATTTTCTGTCAAACTTTTGCTTAAATGTCACTGAACTTATAATCCAGTATGGATTTCCAGCTTCAGTATGTGTTTGGAGTCTGTAGGTTACAGAGATGGAGCGAAAGCTGACGTTGCGTAACTGCAGTAGCATCTCATGCTAGCGTCCTACATACAGCACCAGTCAGCGAGCGGGCGAGCGAGTGAGAGAGGGAGCGTCTGTGGGTAGAGGATCCATTAGAGTTCTGCTGTCATTAGAACCCCATTAAAGCTCAGTTTAATGTCTGGACGTTGGTGGACGTTGGTGGGGGCTGCAGAGGAGCGTGGTAACGAAATGAAGGCTGGATAATTGAGTGCATTAGAGCATTTAGGAGGTTCTTGAAGAAAAGCTGCCTTTCAAACTAAACCTCACATTCTACATCATCACATTCTCTGTCATCACAATTTATATCATCACATTCTGCACCATCACAATCTACACCATCACAATCTACACCATCACAAACTACACCATCACATTCTACATCATCACATTCTCTGTCATCACAATTTATATCATCACATTCTACACCATCACAATCTGCACCATCACAATCTACACCATCACAATCTGGACCAGCACATTCTACACCATCACAAACTGCACCATCACAATCTACACCATCACAATCTGCACCATCACAATCTACACCATCACATTCTGCACCATCACAATCTACACCATCACAATCTGCACCATCACAATCTACACCATCACAATCTGCACCATCACAATCTACACCATCACATTCTACACCATCACAAACTGCACCATCACAATCTACACCATCACAATCTGCACCATCACAATCTACACCATCACAATCTGCACCATCACAATCTACATCATCACATTCTCTGTCATCACAATCTACACCATCACAATCTGCACCATCACAATCAACACCATCACATTCTACACCATCACAAACTGCACCATCACAATCTACACCATCACAATCTGCACCATCACAATCTGGACCATCACAATCTGGACCATCACAATCTACACCATCACATTCTGCACTTTACAATCTACACCATTACATTCTGCACCATCACATTCTACACCATCACAATCTACACCATCACATTCTGCACCATCACATTCTATACCATCACAAACTTCACCATCACAATCTGCACCATCACAATCTGCACCATCACAATCTACACCATCACATTCTACACCATCACAAACTGCACCATCACAATCTACACCATCACAATCTGCACCATCACAATCTACACCATCACATTCTACACCATCACAAACTGCACCATCACAATCTACACCATCACAAACTGCACCATCACAATCACACCATCACAATCTGCACCATCACAATCTGCACCATCACCATCTGCACCATCACAATCTACACCATCACATTCTGCACCATCACAAACTGCACCATCACAATCTACACCATCACAATCTGGACCATCACAATCTACACCATCACATTCTGCACCTCACAATCTACACCATCACATTCTGCACCATCACAATCTACACCATCACATTCTGCACTTCACAATCTACACCATCACAATCTGCACCATCACATTCTGCACTTCACAATCTACACCATCACAATCTGCACCATCACAATCTACACCATCACAATCTACACCATCACATTCTGCACTTCACAATCTACACCATCACAATCTACACCATCACAATCTGCACTTCACAATCTACACCATCACATTCTGCACCATCACAATCTGCACCATCACAATCTATACCATCACAAACTACACCATCACAATCTGCACCATCACAATCTACACCATCACAATCTGCACCATCACAAACTGCACCATCATAATCTACACCATCACATTCTACACCATCACAATCTACACCATCACAATCTGCCCTTCACAATCTACACCATCACATTCTGCACCATCACATTCTACACCATCACAATCTACACCATCACATTCTGCACTTCACAATCTACACCATCACAATCTGCACCATCACATTCTGCACTTCACAATCTACACCATCACAATCTGCACCATCACAATCTACACCATCACAATCTACATCATCACATTCTGCACTTCACAATCTACACCATCACAATCTGCACCATCACAATCTATACCATCACAAACTACACCATCACAATCTGCACCATCACAATCTGCACCATCACAATCTCACAATCTGCACCATCACAATCTACACCATCACAAACTGCACCATCACAATCTGCACCATCACAATCTGCACCATCACAATCTACACCATCACAATCTGGACCATCACAATCTGGACCATCACAATCTGGCCCATCACATTCTGCTCTTCACAATCTACACCATCACATTCTGCACCATCACATTCTACACCATCACAATCTACACCATCACATTCTGCACTTCACAATATACACCATCACAATCTGCACCATCACAATCTATACCATCACAAACTACACCATCACAATCTGCACCATCACAATCTACACCATCACAAACTGCACCATCACAATCTACACCATCACATTCTACACCATCACAATCTACACCATCACAATCTGCACCATCACAATCTGGACCATCACAATCTGCACCATCACAATCTGCACTTCACAATCTACACCATCACATTCTGCACCATCACATTCTGCACTTCACAATCTACACCATCACAATCTGCACCATCACATTCTGCACTTCACAATCTACACCATCACAATCTGCACCATCACAATCTGGACCATCACATTCTGCACTTCACAATCTACACCATCACAATCTACACCATCACAATCTGCACCATCACAATCTGGACCATCACAATCTGGACCATCACATTCTGCACCATCACAATCTACACCATCACAATCTATACCATCACAATCTGCACCATCACAATCTACACCATCACAATCTGCACCATCACAATCTACACCATCACAATCTGCACCATCACAATCTGCACCATCACATTCTGCACTTCACAATCTACACCATCACAATCTGCACCATCACAATCTGGACCAGCACAATCTGGACCATCACATTCTGCACCATCACAATCTACACCATCACAATCTGCACCATCACAATCTACACCATCACAATCTGGACCAGCACAATCTGGACCATCACATTCTGCACTTCACAATCTACACCATCACATTCTGCACCATTACATTCTACACCATCACAATCTGGACCATCACAATCTACACCATCACAATCTGCACCATCACAATCTACACCATCACATTCTGCACTTCACAATATACACCATCACATTCTGCACCATCACATTCTGCACCATCACAATCTACACCATCACATTCTGCACCATCACAATCTACACCATCACAATCTGCACCATCACAATCTATACCATCACAATCTGCACCATCACATTCTGAACCGCACATTCTACACCATCACATTCTGGTTCAGATGTCTTTACAGTGGTGGTGATAGGAACCAGAGGTCACCATGACTACAACACAAATATAGACATTTTGTTCACTATCCAGAACCACCAGTGAACCTACACGAGTAGGATGGAGAACACTGGGGTTCCCCTTTAAAGCGTCTGCCCATTGACTTCTATTACAGCGAGATCAGGATGGAGAACACTGGAGTTCCCCTTTAAAGCGTCTGCCCATTGACTTCTATTATAGAGTTAGAGTGGGTGGGTTTAGTGCTCTGTTCTAAGTTCAGGGGAACGTGTTGAAGTTCCTGTCTGTGGTGATGGAGCTACTCTACAGATCCAGCAGATGGAGATCAGGTTCAGATGTTCTGGAGTTCTCCTTTAAGCTCTGCTCCCTGTAGGCCTGACCTGATTGGCTAATTCCACACGGAGATATGAGTGCTTTCACTGAGCCGTCATCAGGAAAAAGCTCAGCTGAGAGCCGAGGGACGACCGACATTGGCTTTTACACTCTCTCACTGTCACTCAGCAGCGAAACACGAGCTGCTCTCAGAACGTCAGTCTAATGCAGGAGCTCCACTGCTTATTATTTCATAGCAGCAGTGGATTCAAAGAAAAGTGATATAACCACACATATAGAATCACTTACGTCAGAAATATCGTCCTTCTGGTGGAGCTATTTAGACCCCGCCCACCAACGCACAAACACATTAACGAGGACACACCTCCCACCAATTTAACGAGGTGGACATAGTAACCAGAAAAGAAAGCTGCTTGACAAACACTGACACAGTTAAAGCAGGTGCACAACACTGTATATTGCTATTGATAACTGAATTGAGTTTATGTAGTAAATTAAGGCCGTTGCTATAGTGTTGCTATGAGGTTGCTAAGGTATTCCAATTTGTTGTTAGGGTATCACACCGTGGTTGTTAGGTGGTTGCTAAGGTGTTGAGGCCATTGCTATATTATCCCAGATGTTGCTATCTAGTTCCTTTCCTATCCTAGGTGGTTGCTAAGGTATTGTTAGGTAATTGCTATGTTATGCCAGGTGGTTGCTAAGGTGTTGCTAGGCCATTGCTATGGTATCCTGGGTGGTTGCTAAGGTGTTGCAAGGCCATTGCTACATTATTCCAGGTGGTTGCTAAGGTTTTGGTAAACTGTTGCTATACCAACCCAAGTTGTTGCTACTTTGTTTTTATGCATTGCTATGCTGTCCCAGGTGGTTGTTAAGGTTTTGCTAGGACATTGCTATGGTATCCCAGGTATGATAATAAGAAAATGAAGAATGATAGGTTGTGTTTCAGGCAAATTTAATTAGGATAACAGAATAAATATTTTTACTCTCTGAACTTCACCAAAAATCTAAATGAACAATACCAGGTAGGGGGGCATTAAAAAACCTGCACTTTTACATAAAAACGTTTCCTTTTGAAGTAAATTTATGCAACAACTTCAGTATTTGTGTTTTAGCATTCAGCATTTAAGCGTGAAGCTTCAGACAGAAACGTCTTTAAAGGGGAACTCTACATTTCTGCATAATTAAGTTGTTAAGATGTAAACAGACCGAGTCAGAACTGTTCACAGTGGTGGTGATAGGAACCAGACGTCCACCTCTGAAAGCTCCCTCACGGAAAGTTCCTACATGAAATGGTTATGAATTCACTGCCCAGATTTTCCACTATTTTCCATCATCAACATTCCATATAAACTCGGAAGACTTGTGTAGGTTCACTGGTGGTTTTGGATAGTAAATAAAATGTGCGTATGGGGGAATTTTGAGCACTGGGTGGAGTTCCCCTTTGAGGTCACTGCTGGTTGTGGTGTGTGCATATGAGTGGGTTTCTGTTTGTCCTGATGAGCGACACCACAGCGTCCCTCAGTCACTCTCACAGTCAGCGATGATGAAGATCTGCTGCAGAGCGTACAGACCGACACCTCATTATCATTATTCTTCACTCCACACCGGGGGGGACGGGGGGACGTAGGGGGGACAGGGTGACACAAACAGAGGCGCGTTAATATAACAGATGAGTCCATAACTCAAGGAGAAACATCCACTGTCCTTAACTCACATCCACACTCATTCATCACCCACCGACTCATAAACATGTACAACACATGCACCACACTCGCTGCCTTAAAGGGCCCATATGGTGCAGAGCTGAGCTCCGCCTCTCTGTTTCTCACATTAAACACTTTGATGTAGTGTTTAAACAAAATTCCAGAACATCACCAGTACAGACAGTCCACACATACAGACCTGAACTACAAAACAGCCTGTTTCACATTCACTGGTTTTGTGATGTCACAAAAGCCAAATATCATTAACAGATATCTGCATTCAGATATCACCATTCAGTCTACAGCAGTTTAGCTCCACCATTCAGTCTACAGCAGTTTAGCTCCACCATTCAGTCTACAGCAGTTTAGCTCCACCCATTCAGTCTACAGCAGTTTAGCTCCACCATTCAGTCTACAGCAGTTTAGCTCCACCATTCAGTCTACAGCAGTTTAGCTCCACCATTCAGCTACAGCAGTTTAGCTCCACCATTCAGTCTACAGCAGTTTAGCTCCACCCATTCAGTCTACAGCAGTTTAGCTCCACCATTCAGTCTACAGCAGTTTAGCTCCACCATTCAGCTACAGCAGTTTAGCTCCACCATTCAGTCTACAGCAGTTTAGCTCCACCATTCAGTCTACAGCAGTTTAGCTCCACCATTCAGCTACAGCAGTTTAGCTCCACCATTCGGCTACAGAATGTATGTAATATTTCATCTCATGAGGTTGTTGTGAAAATGATGTACCAGTGCAGATGTTTCAGTAGATAAAATGACTCAACACTACAGTAAAACGTGCAGAAGTACTGTTATAATAATCTGTTAATGGGATTTTGAGATATTATGTACGTAGATTTAAGATGTTTTGAGCTGTATGTGTTAATTGAGTGTGAGAGAGCTTTAGGGCTCTGTGACGTTCCCGTCTTTCTCGGCTGGTTCTCGCTCTTCTAGAGCCCTCACCTCTGTCCTCTTTAGCTTTATTTAGATTTTATACTGTTTTAACACACATTACCCACTTTGACAGGTTTTACTGCTCTGCTGTTCAGCACCTCCACTGAAACAGTGATCTCATTCAGTTCCTCTTCATTTAATCATTACACTCAACTGCAGCACATTATCTCCCAGAATTCTCTGTGTTCCTCTGGGTCTGGATGAACTGAGTTTGCTCATTTCTACAGGTGAAGCCCACATTACTCAGCTTTTAAGCTTAGTGTTACATTGTTAAACAGTTTTTATATGGAGTCCCCAGACAGATATGAAAACCAAGCTCACTCTAAATATCCATATTACAGCCAATAAAAATGAAAGTTCTCAGTTATTAATACAGTGTTAAAATATTTCACTTTAATCTCCAGCTTTAAATAAGATTTCAACTTAATTTTTATTGTCAAATCAAGTTTTTTAAAATAAAAGTTCAAAGGTTTTCCTTATTCCACATGCAAGTGAAAGCTTAGGCCCCTCCTTCCTGCTCATTTCAGACAGTAATTGGATTTAAGCTCCGCCCGTTCTAATTTCAGAGGCTAATTGATGTTCATGCCCCTCCTCTTGCTAACCTATAGTAAGGATTTAGGCTCCACCCCTTACGTGTTGTAGAGTCTAATTAATGCTTAAGCCATGGTCTCAGTAAACTCAGCATACTTGTTAGATTTAAGGCTCCACCTCTATATTTCATATGCTAATTAACATGTCTCAGACTAATAATTAAAAAGCTGATCAGTGTCTGCTCTATGTGCTGCTATTATCTCTTCTAATGATGATTTAGACCACACCCCCTGCAGAGGCTAATTAATGATTAAGCTCCACCTCCTGTTTATTTCAGATATTAATTATGTGTTAGGCCCCATTTTAATTGCTAAATAGTTAACTGTTCTTGCTAATTAATGCTCAAGCCCCACCTCCTGTTGATTGTAGATATTAATTAGGAGTTAATTAATTAGGAGCACCTCTAGTGAAGACCTAGGCTCCGCCCCTCACTTAGTTTAGAGGCTGACTAATGATTAAGCTCAGTATCTTGTTGATTTCAGATATTAATTAGGAGTTAGGCTCCGCCCCCCTCGTGTTTCAGAGTCTTATTAGGATTCTGGCTCTGCTGCTGTTTGTTTTAGTGGATCACTGAGGTTTAGAGTTAAATGATTCAGATTTAAGCTCCGCCTCCAGCCTGTTTCAGACACTAATTAAGGCTCAGGCTGCAGTTGGCCTTTAGCGGCTGTTTTGTCACTGCAGTGTAAGCGATCTGCATCGATTTTATTGCTCATTTCTTCTTTTTATTGCTCATTTCTGTTTAATTGCTCAGCTCTGAAACCGAAGCTGCCTGACCGCGCCATTCACCAGCGGTCCAGTCAATAATGTTTCCTCTCCGCTGGAAAAGAAGGCCTCGAGAATTAGATGAAAATAAAAAACGGACGCCAAATGGCAAGTGAAGAAAGCGTAAACAATAATTCTGTAACCAGCAGGAGAATCAGAGCACTTCATCTGTAAGAGTCCGAACACTGCTGCTCACGGTCAAATAACTGGACTAACAGTGGACTCTGGATAACGGCTTCTACTGACTCACTTAGAAGAAATTCTAATAGAGACTGAACATTATAGAGTTTTATAGAAGTTAGTCCAGTCTGTCAGAGTGACTGTGTGGGTCATATGAACATTATAGAGCTTTTTAAATGAAACAGTAGAAGCCATATCGCCCCCTACACTTCCTGTAGTGTATTACAGTCTGTCAGAGTGACTGTGTGGATCATATGAACATTATAGAGCTTTTTAAATGAAACAGTAGAAGCCATATCGCCCCCTACACTTCCTGTAGTGTATTACAGTCTGTCAGAGTGACTGTGTGGATCATATGAACATTATAGAGCTTTTTAAATGAAACAGTAGAAGCCATATCGCCCCCTACACTTCCTGTAGTGTATTACAGTCTGTCAGAGTGACTGTGTGGATCATATGAACATTATAGAGCTTTTTAAATGAAACAGTAGAAGCCATATCGCCCCCTACACTTCCTGTAGTGTATTACAGTCTGTCAGAGTGACTGTGTGGATCATATGAACTTTATAGAGCTTTTTAAATGAAACAGTAGAAGCCATATCGCCCCCTACACTTCCTGTAGTGTATTACAGTCTGTCAGAGTGACTGTGTGGATCATATGAACTTTATAGAGCTTTTTAAATGAAACAGTAGAAGCCATATCGCCCCCTACACTTCCTGTAGTGTATTACAGTCTGTCAGAGTGACTGTGTGGATCATATGAATATTATAATGCACTGTTTAATGTAAACAGTAGAAGCTGAATCTGGGTGATGATGTAGTATCGCTGTCCTGTAGCTGGTCACTGCTGCGTTTTGCTGACAGCCGTGTTTGTCCAGGAAGGTCAGACGTTGTCACTCATCGTCTCCATGGTGACATGTCCAGACGACAGGTGTCATTGCAGGCGCTATGACAACAGGACTGTAAATAACTCCAAACCCATCAGCTCTGTGATGGCCTGACTGTAAACAGCTCGGTGTTACTGTAAGGTTACACTGCATCGGTCTACCAGTCAGTCTGAGCTCAGACCTGTTAGCGCGAGCTCCTTACCTGAATGCTACTGTCGCTAACAGCTAACAACATTAGCGTTTCTGCAGTATTACTGCTCAGCTCCATCGTGCTGAAGCCTGTGAAACATGCTAGCCCTGCATTCTCACCTGGGTTCCATAAACAGCCCTCATTAGCTTTGCAGTGTTAGCATCACTGTGCTAATAATGCATCAAAAGGTAATTAGCACTAATTAGCATGATTACGAACTATTAGCTTTTATTAGCGGAACACTGCAAATTACCAGAACGTCTAACATGATGAGGTTGTTCTAAGAATATTATTGTAACGTTTGTTTATTTTTGTTTTAAATGTCTCCAGTGAAGTGAGCTTATTCCACTGGCAGATAAATTTTGGTCCAATCCATCAACTCGGTAGTAAAAAATTCATTTTTTGAATTGTATATTTTGCTAATTATTAAGACTAATTTGCCTTTTCGTACCGTTGCAGACATTTTGTTTTCTGCTTCAACATCATGAAAAAACATCACTGAAAAACAGTTGTTTTCATAGAAAGAACATAAAATGCTAACCAGGGTGTTTTTGCCCAATTTGGCAACCCAGAAAGTTTCCTGAGCCAGTTTGAATGTGTTGCTGATGAGTGATGCAGCACAGCAGAGCCTTAAAAGTGAACAAAAAAACATCATTTTGCCTGAGACCCACCCGAAACCATTCAGTTTAGAGTCCAAAACTGACCCAAGCCCAACAGAATTTTGTCAGAGCCTGAACAGACCCAACCTGAACCAAATCAGACCAGAAACTCTAGAGCTTTGGGTCAGAACCCACCCAGGGCGTGACCCAAACTCAACACAGCGCAACAACATTTTTTATGAACCTCACTTGGCACGAAAAAACAAGTTTAGAGTCCAAAACTGACCAGCGTCCAACAAAATATTGTCTGAACTCGACCCAAGACCATCAGCTTTTGAGTCTGAAACTGACCCAAGCTCAAAAAATTCTGTCCAAAACTGACCTGATCCGACCCATTCATCACCCAACATCATGGATATTATTCAGCCTATTTCTTTATATTTATCAGTAATTCCAGTAATTCAGACATTCTCAAAACAAAGCTTTTCTGCAGGTTCACTGAGCAATAAAATGAGCAATAATGTTTAGAAATACAGCCGAGAGTCTTACGGTATTTCTACAATAATGTCATAATGAGCAATATTAGAGATTTTGACTGGCTTTAATGTTTTGATGATGTGTGAGGTGTGAAATGTGAAATCTGGACCTGACTGTATGTGACCCGTCAGGCCGGACAGACCTTTAATCTCCAGTCTGACCCACGTCTGCTTAAACAGGCACTTCCTGTTTTGAGAAAGTGAGAGTAAGAGCACTGCGTCCACTGTGGCGCTGTGACATCACCCCACATGTAAATAAGCTGCAGCGTCTGAGCGGAGAATTAAACCTGCACCATCAGTGAAACTGAACTGCTCTTATTTGCGGATTATAAAAACCCACCGTGTGAATAATTTAGCTGAGATCCTGAGGTTTAGCTGGAGGCGCTTCTTCTCCATCTCTGAATTCCATCTGGATGTAGGCGCTGAAATCCCAGATAAACCCAGCAGGAGAGCACCCCACCCACCCCACCCACCCCCCAGGTTTAGGTCAGTTACAGATCAATACTGTGGAAACACTGAAACTCTGTTCTGGCTGATGCAACTTTAAGAAAACAACGCATTTGGACTTCCACTGCACGTTCCAGCCAGAGGTCAGCGCAGGGTCAAACACACACCCCAGCTGGACATCCAGGAGTCGAAATCCATCTGCTGTGGAGGAAACCAAGAGAACGAAGGTGTGTCGAGAAACGAGTGGTGAACAGCATATTTATAAACAAGCATTAGAGTCAAATAGAGTCTAAACAGGCATTTATGGACTGATATCTCCTATAGGAGTGGTTACTGAGGTCGCTTACGGACTGATATCTCCCATTCTAGCACGTAGGAGCATTTATAGAGGTCACTTACAGACTGATATCTCCAATTATAGCATGTGAGAGCATGTATTAAGGTGGTTTATGGACTAATATCTCTTATTTTAGTGTATAGGAGTGTTTATTGAGGTTGTTTATTGACTGGTATCTCCTATTCTAGCATATAAAAGTGTTTATTGAGGTTGTTTATGGACTGATATCTCCTATTCTAGCATATAGGAGTATTTATTGAGGTTGTTTATGGACTGATATCTCCTATTCTAGCAAATAGGAGTGTTTATTGAGGCTGTTTATTGGCTGATATCTCCTATTCTAGCGAATAGGAGTGTTTATTGAGGTTGTTTATTGACTGGTATCTCCTATTGTAGCATTTAGGAGTATTTATTGAGGTTGTTTATGGACTGATACTCCTAGTGTATAATAGAGTTTATTGAGGTCATTTATGGACTGATATCTCCTATTCTAGCGTATATGAGTGTTTATTGAGGTTGTTTATGGACTGATATCTCGTATTTTAGTGTATATGAGTGTTTATTGAGGTGGTTTATGGACTGATATCTCGTATTTTAGTGTATATGAGTGTTTATTGAGGTTGTTTATGGACTGGTGTCTCCTATTCTAGCGTATAAGAGTGTTTTCTAAGGTTGTTTATGGACTGATATCTCCTTTTCTAGCGTAGAGGAGTGTTTATTGAGGCTGTTTATGGAATGATATCTCCTATTCTAGCATATAAGAGTGTTTATTGAGGTTGTTTATGGACTAATATCTCCTATTTTAGCATATAAGTGAGTTTATTGAAGTCATTTATGGATTGATATCTCCTATTCTAGCGTATGGGAGAGTTTATTGAGATTGTTTATGGACTGATATCTCCTATTCTAGCGTATAGGAGAGTTTATTGAGGCCGTTTATGGACTGATATCTCCTATTCTAGCGTATAGGGGAGTTTATTGAAGTCATTTTGGACTGATATCTCTTATTCTAGCGTATAGGAGAGTTTATTGAGGCCGTTTATGGACTGATATCTCCTATTCTAGCGTATAGGAGAGTTTATTGAAGTCATTTTGGACTGATATCTCTTATTCTAGCGTATAGGAGTGTTGATTGAGATTGTTTATGGACTGATATCTCCTATTCTAGCATATAGGAGAGTTTATTGAGGTTGTTTATGGACTGATATCTCCTATTCTAGCATATAGGAGAGTTTATTGAGGTTGTTTATGGACTGATATCTCCTATTCTAGCGTATGGGAGAGTTTATTGGATGCCTTGTGTGAAACATCTTCTGTTTCTGTTTAGGTTTTCAGTAGCTGCTCCGCTCCAGAACTGTGTGGTTTTTATTCCCCAAGAAGAAAAATGTTTTTGACTTGCTGGAAAGGTTCAATTAGCATATTTGTGGTTGAAGTTGTTGTAACGCCCTCGTGCAGCATGTTAAACATTTCAGAGTGAAATCTAGGAAGGTTCTCTCCTTTTTCCTCCACGTTTCTGCCTTTTCTCCTGGGTTTGTCTTTGTGGGCCTGAATATGCACTGTATTTGCTTTGTCTCAGACGTACAGGGAGGGTTTTTCAACAAGACTGAAGAGCAGACGTGTATACAGAGAACTTTCTGGCTGCTAAAAAACAGAATATTTTTAAAAGCAGAACTTTTCCTTTGGAAATATATTCATAGCTAGGCATTAATGTCACTATGGGCTGGGTTTACAGGGGTTGCAGGTTGCAAACTGTGTAAAACTGTTTCTGGTCATGTTGGATGGTTGAGTCAAATGGTTCTGGTTCTGTAACAAAGCAGAACAAAAGCTGTAACCAGGCACATGGACAGAGAGTTTGGGGGGGCAGCACTCGAGGGGAAAAGGGGTAATCTGATCGTGAATGAGGTTGAATTTGATTTTCAGCAGACGGTCTTATCCAGAGAGACAGGCACTTCCATAGGAAAGTGAATGTAGTGCTGAAACGTTAGCATGACTCTCAGAATGGAAATTAACAGAATTCACAAATTTATACCGTTTTCATGTTTTCGTTTATTAAATTTCTCTCTAAAGTATCCAGCAAATACATCATACAGCCTGAATCCCTGTGGTGTCACCCAATCCTGACCGCTAGCCTAGCCACTGAGCTACAGGCTAATAAACACAACAAGCTAGCATTAGCGCAAGTCTTACTTTGATTACCAAACACAGTTTAGAGAAAACACTGATCCCGTCTTTATTCAGCACCAGAGCCGAGTTTTAACCCTTTCAGTCAGAGAAAAGGAGCCAAACTGAGGGAGAGATCTAGACAGACGGCCGGCTACGCTGCTAACTTTAGCTTTAGCTTGCTACTGAGTCATTTCTCAGGTTTGAGTAATTAATTCTCTCCACTGTAGTAAAGGTGTGAAGGCAGTTTGTACATTTATACAGCGGTATAAAGATTCAGCTTCCCAGCAGTGACGCTGTCTAACGGCTGAAGCTCCTCCCACCTTCAAATGATATCATCAGAAAGCGGATTTAGTCTTTAAACCTGAACACCTCACTGTGGCGACCCTGGCAGGAGGTAGAAATAGGCATGTTTACAGCAGATGTAGCTTTGTTTTTACATTTTTCATTTTGCCCCTTTAATCTTTATCATGTTTGTTTGTTGTCATGGTGACTGACAGAATAAAAAATTTGTTTACTTTTCTTAGTCAGGATGAACTCCAGCCGAATCGCCCGAGAGCCGCCCCCTCTTTCAGTCTCACGTCAGGGGTGTGCTGATTGAAAACTGTCGGCTGACTTGATTTTGTACATAATCTCTGTGTTGATTGGCTGTTTCATAAAACTTGGTTTAAAATGTTGAAACAGTAGCAGCAGCTGCTGTTGTTGAGAATCTAAATGGCTGATGTTTCATATGAACTGTAGGTGGTTGCTAAGGTGTTGCTAGGGTATTGCTGTGCCATCCCAGGTGGTTGCTAAGGTGTTGCTTGGCTGTTGCTATGCTATCCCAAGTGGTTGCTAAGGTGTTACTTGGTTGTTGCTATGCTATCCCAAGTGGTTGCTAAAGTGTTGCTTGGTTGTTGCTACGCCATCATAGGTGGTTGCCAATTTGTTGATAGGCCATTGCAATGCCATCCCAGGTGGTAGCCAAGGTGCTGCTATGCCGTTGCTATGCTACCCCAGGTGGTGGCTAATTTGTGTGTATGTGCTAGTAATCACACTAAAATAAAAATGCTGGAGAAAGATCTGAGGAACATGTTTACTCTGACTGGCTGTTTGTAAATAAAGCACTGAAAGGACTGTTGGGTTTGAACAGTTTGTGCAGTCAGTAACACTGAGAATCTGTAATGACGACTCATCATAGCGTATAGCATGTTTATAGCACGGTTATGTCAGTGTTAAAATCCACCTTTATAATACATGTATAGTGCTCTGTTCTTCAGCGCAGTGTGTGAGTGGGGGCTGATGGTGAGCTGCTCCTCGTCGCTCCGGTTTCATTTCTCCATCCTGAGGTTATACTCGGCCTTCGCTCGTCACCTTGGTGATCGCTGTTTAGCCTCCGCTCCTCGCGGGCTCATATCTAAAACTCATTTCACACAATACAATCACAGCCGTTTAATTAACCTCTGACCTTTCCTGCGGGTCACTCTCCCAGCGGCGAGGGTGAAGGAGCGCTGCTCTAAATGAGTTTATCACTCACATTTCTGCGTTCTGAGCTAAACGATGCTAATCTACAGACGCTTTACACAGAGAGGAGGTTGGAGGTTGAGCAAGCTCTAAAAATCCCATTCAGCTACTGAGGAGCTGACCTGTCGCTACACATCTCATCATTTTTCAGTTGGATCTAAAGATTTGTCTGTGTCTCGACACCATTGAGGTGCCTCAGGGATACACTGTGTTCTGCTTTTGCTGGAATGTGGGAATCAGGACGACGGGGAAAACACTGGGATGAACCTCTCAGAGTAGCTTCAGCCGTGCTACAGTAGCAAGCAGTGTAGGCTACAGTGTTAACTTCGCTAGCTAGCAGCATTAGCTAATCCCTTAGAGAAAATTCAGTCATGATACAGTTGCCAGTGGTGTAAGTTAGCTAAATAGCAATGTTAGCAAGTGTTAGCTTCAGCCATGCTAGCATCCGGCAGTGTAGGCTACAACATTAATTAGGTAGGAATGTTGGCAAATCTTTTTAATGTAAATTAATATGTGCTACAGCTGCTAAAGATGTGTGCTGACTTAGCTCACTATCAGTACTATCAAATCCCTTACAGTCACTTCAGCCACGCTACAGCATAGCAGCGTAGGCTATAATGTCAACTTAGCAATCAACATTATCAAATCCCTTCAGCCAGGCTAGGATAGCTGGCAGTGTGGGTAGTAACGTTAGCTTAGCTAGCTGTTTACATTCATCTCTTACAGTAACTGAATGCTACAGTAGCTAGCGGTGTAGGCAGTGAGGCTAGCTTAGCTATCTAGCAACATTAGCATATCCCTTTGTGTATCTTCTGCTATGCTAGGCTATGACGTTAACTTGGCTAATTACGAATGCTGGCAAATTTACCTCACTGCCTGTTTTAGCATTGCCAGCTAACTAAGTTAGCATCGTAGCCTGCACTGCTAGCTGCTGTGGCAGGGCTGAAGTTCCTCTGAAGGCTTTTCGTCATCGTCCTGCCGTCTAAACAGACCATAGAGCAGAAAACAGGAGGAGCAGATCTGCGTAGCCTGGAGCTCCGCAGCTACGGTGAAGATGTTCTCTGGGCGGCGGGTCATTTGTCCGGGAAATCGGCCAATTTCTGCCACGTTAGCTTTATCGTCCGAGCGTGTGGTCAGACAGAGCATGTCCAGTCAGTACTGAGACATGGCCTTGTCGAGTGTGAAAAGATGGCCATTATAACAGAAACGCCTGAGCCGGACAGTCCAATTAGAGCTTCGGTGAGCGCTGCAGTGTGAGGATTTAACACGGAGAGGAGTTTAATTCCACAGCCGGAACATGAATGCAGAGAATTACGTCTGAGTAAGAGCTAAAAATCCTGTTGATAAAAGCAAATTAAAAAATTCCCGTATGAAAGGGCGCTGTTTAATTGCGCTATAATGACGGCCTTTGTGCGCCGCTGTGGATTATGTCAAATGAAAACCGTTCATTTATTCATTTCTCTCAATGCCACGTTTTTAAGCACATTAAGTGGAAAATAAATGGATAAACGAATGAATGTCTGCAGTTTGGACTGAACCAGGGACAGTTTGGAGCCTCCTGACCGAATATACGTTTAAACTTAACGACGTTCAGACATAGGAGACTAATGTAACACTGTTCATACTTACTTCTGTAGCTTTTAGATCTTTAGTGAAGTTCAGAGTGTGAAAAGTGTTCATCCTAATTACTGCGTACCTCGTTAACGTGTCAGAGCACATCAGGTGTGGTGTTGGTGGGCGGAGCCTAAAGAGCTCTTTCAGAAGGTCACTGTTAATGATTGGAGTAATTTAATTTCTATGGTCCTGTAGTTTTGGTGAATTCACTGTGATTCTTAAATGTGGACACCAATTAAAGAGTAGGTGTGGCCAAATAGTTGACTAATTAGCATATGCAAATGCCTTTAAAGTGATAATTTGGTAAAGAATCAAATCCAGACGAATCTGAGGCTCTCAGGTGGCTGCTGCTGTTTTTAACAACATGCTTAAAAAAGATGGTTCCTCAAGGGTTCTTTAGTAAGGGCAGTGGTTCTATTTACTTTTATGCTTAAATGCACAGCTTTGCATGCTGAAATGATTCTTCAGACTGATGGAGAATGTGTTGTATATGGTTCTGTATAGCAACAAAAAGCGTTGTTCTATTGTTACAAGCTTACAATAGAAGTTTTGTTTCTAAAAAAAAACATTTTCAAAAAGGTTCTACATAGAACCATATATAATACGTTCTCTATCAATCTGAAGGACAATTTCATCACGCAAAGAACCATATAAGTATGCAGTGGTTCACTGACGATTCACTGAAACACTGACGATTCACAGAAACACTGAATCACTGAAACACTGTATCACTGAAACACTGATGATTCACTGAAACACTGTATCACTGAAACACTGACGATTCACTGAAACACTGACGATTCACTGAAACACTATCACTGAAACACTGACGATTCACTGAAACACTATCACTGAAACACTGTATCACTGAAACACTGACGATTCACTGAAACACTATCACTGAAACACTGACGATTCACTGAAACACTGACGATTCACTGAAACACTGACGATTCACTGAAACACTGTATCACTGAAACACTGACGATTCACTGAAACACTGACGATTCACTGAAACACTATCACTGAAACACTGACGATCACGAAACTGACATACTGAACACTGACGATTCACTGAAACACTGACGATTCACTGAAACACTATCACTGAAACACTGACGATTCACTGAAACACTGTATCACTGAAACACTGACGATTCACTGAAACACTGTATCACTGAAACACTGATGATTCACTGAAACACTATCACTGAAACACTGACGATTCACTGAAACACTGACGATTCACTGAAACACTGATGATTCACTGAAACACTATCACTGAAACACTGATGATTCACTGAAACACTGACGATTCACTGAAGCACTATCACTGAAACACTGACGATTCACTGAAACACTGACGATTCACTGAAACACTATCACTGAAACACTATCACTGAAACACTCGTGTGGCGATTTAGACATGCAGTTAGCCACTATGCTAATTGCTAATTCATGCTAATTCAGTTAGCTACGTTAGTCTAGCAGCTGCAGTGCTAAACTCAGTAAAGCTTCAGACAGCAAAGACGTCTTGGCTGATCGTCTAGTGCAGGTTTGGTCTGAACTATCGCTTTAAAATCTCCCTCGTCCACTACAGCGCATGGTTACCATGGTGACAGAGAGTCGGAGCTCGTCTCTGAGGCTGTCGTTTTCACAGCGCTGAGGTCTTTCACTCGTTTCTGGATTGTTCTGGATCACTGAGGGTTTAGATGAGCTGATAAGGTAACAGTCTGTGTTTAATTAGATCAGTCAGCCCTTAGTCCACTCTGAGGGCAGCAGGAGGAGAACTGGACTAATACTGAACCTCAGATTAGATGCAGTTTGGAACGACAACCACAACAGATAAATAAAAGAACTCACTCATTCCGTGAAGAAGGTCTATCAGATGTTCACCAGTAGAATCAAACAAAACAATCACAACCTCCAGAGCAGTGACCACCAACCCTCCTCCTGGAGATCTACTTCCTGCAGAAGGAACCACAATCTGCCACACCTGCTCCAGATCATTAACTTCCTCAGAGCTCTCTGATTGGCTGGATCACATGCTTATTATTCAGTAAAGGGGAGGGGCATCATGCAGATGCAGGCTGGAGCTGCAGGAAAGCTCTCCAGCAGGACGGTCAGTGACCACTGCTCCACAATTTATAAGGTCTTAAGAAGAAAAGACCCAGTCATTTGTTTGTATGGGTATCCACAGCATAAGCCCCACCCCCTCTCCGTCCACTTTACTCTGATAGGATGCACTCAGGCAACTAGTTTTCATCATTAGCCCCGCCCCCAACAGACACAGCAGAAACTCACAGATATAAATAGAGGGAGATTCAATGTAAAGAGGCCTGAATATTCTGTAGTAACACTCACTGAGCTCCTCAGTTTATGGAGCTTCCGACAGGCCGGGATGCTCCTGCGTCGGAGCGATGAGGTAGGCGCCGGACAGCCGTCGCCACGTTTAACCTCCGTTTGCAGCTTCCGGGTGCAGACCCCCGTACCCCTTCATTCAGTCACTCGACTCCTCATCAGGATGGTGGTGTACAGTATACAGTACGGCAGAAACTGAGTCCTTCTCCAGCAACAGGGTCATTTCAAAGGGGCTTTGGCCACCATGGCCGCCTGATCTGACACCACCAGACTTCTTCCTTTGGAGGAAAAGTCTATTGGAGCAAGCCTCGCACTGTGGAAGATTTGAAGGAAAACATCCAGCGTTATGCCGCTGCTATCCCCCCCGATATGCTTGCCGATACGTTCAGGAACCTGGAGCGCCGCGTCGAAAAGTGTCTGGAAGAAAACAGAGATTCACTTCCAGCATCGCATGCAATGCAATCGATCACACATACGTCAAGGTATGTAGGGTACGTCTCTGGTCCAGATTGCTTCATCATAACAACAGGATATTCAGGGCCTCTTTCCAGTGAATCTCCCTGTAATATACATATCGCAGCTCTGGGGGGGCGGGGCTACCCACAGTTCTGCGTGGTTTTAGTTTATGTGTAATAGCCGTCTGGCCTTCTTCTTTGGCTGTATTGTTGGGAGATGGTGGGTTTGAATCTCAGTGATGCTGCACACAAAAATCTCATAATAATTGGTGCTAATTGTTAATTACCTTTTATTTTTTAATTTTTCATCACTTCTTGTCATAAATTAGGTTGTTTTGTTGTTGTGATGCTGAAGCTGAGCTCATGTGTTTGCTTTGTGTTGGGTTTCCAGCTCAGGGTGCCCTGCTGTGGTAGGGTTAAATGAGGGGGGTGGGGGGTGTATTACTCTGTTAAAGTTACACTGGGGGGGCTATTATTGTTGATTTAGCTCCTCAGAGTGGAGTCTGAACCGTGCCTTTACCCCCCCACCTCCCTCCTCAGCTCAGGGGCTGTTTAATATCGCGGCCGTGTGTCAGAATCATCTCCGAAACTGTCGCTTTGGCTTTGTTCATTAAGCGGGTGACCTCTAAAAGAGCAGCCGCGTCTGCTGGCCGGTGTTATTTTTAAACGCCGGCCGCTATTAAAGCGCGAGGAGCTGCGGCGCAGACAGCTCGGCCGCTCACGCGCTCGGCCGGCGTTATAAACATGTTCCAGAAAATAAAGTCTGAAAACGTCACGCTAATAACATTAATGCAGTCTGGACTGTCACATCACACAGTAATCACATCAGCTCATTCACACCGCAGACTGGCACGGACAGGCTCTCAGCGGTCAGGAGCTATTAGATAGAGGATCATCCACCGGCACCGGGAACTGGAGAAACAGGAGAAACAGGAAAAAAACAGGAAAATGACAGGAGAAACAGGAGAAACAGGAAAAAAACAGGAAAATGACAGGAGAAACAGGAGAAACAGGAAAAAAACAGGAAAATGACAGGAGAAACAGGAGAAACAGGAGAGCAGGTCATCACCACGTTCATCATCACAGTCATCACAGTCATCAAGGTTAAACACGCCGTCCCTCGTCCTGCCTGAGAGAGAGAGAGAGAGAAAGAGAGAGAGTCGGCACAGAGAGGAAAAATAACAACAAAAATCATTACCATTAATTTAGGGAATGTAGAGTTACCGTTCATTTAGGGAATATAGAGTTACCATTAATTTAGGGAATGTAGAGTTACCGTTCATTTAGGGAATATAGAGTTACCATTAATTTAGGGAATGTAGAGTTACCATTAATTTAGGGAATATAGAGTTACCATTAATTTAGGGAATGTAGAGTTACCATTAATTTAGGGAATGTAGAGTTACCGTTAATTTAGGGAATATAGAGTTACCATTAATTTAGGGAATGTAGAGTTACCATTAATTTAGGGAATGTAGAGTTACCGTTAATTTAGGGAATGTAGAGTTACCGTTAATTTAGGGAATATAGAGTTACCATTAATTTAGGGAATGTAGAGTTACCATTAATTTAGGGAATATAGAGTTACCGTTAATACAGGGAATATAGAGTTACCGTTAATACAGGGAATATAGAGTTACTGTTAATTTAGGGAACGTAGAGTTACTGTTAATGTAGGGAACGTAGAGTTACTGTTAATGTAGGGAACGTAGAGTTACTGTTAATGTAGGGAACGTAGAGTTACTGTTAATGTAGGGAACGTAGAGTTACTGTTAATGTAGGGAAGCTGTTGTACGTCTGAAGGTGTGAACTGAGTTCCGAGGCTCGTGAAGCTGCTCAGAGGAGCAGAGCTGGTCTCTGATCAGAGTTCTCTGTTGTTCCTGAGGTTCTTTCTGACAGGAACAGGCTGCAGATCGGCTCTCCTGCTCTGAGGAGCTTTCTGGCTCAGGACGTGTTCTGTTTTTGTTTTGGTTTGTGTTTGATATGAGGTTATTTCTGTGTTTGTGAGTCAGACAGTGAGTCACGCAGCAGAGCAGGAGGAGGAGGAGGAACATCCTGCAGTTCAGCTCTGGCCTTCAGACGCTTCACTAATCTCAGCTTATCTGACGAAGCGTGTCCAACTCCTCCTCCTTTTAGAGGCTCCACCTCCTGATGCGCCTCCTCCTCTCAGAGGCTCCACCTCCTGACGCTCCTTCTCCTCTCAGAGGCTCCACCTTCTAAAGCTATTCCTGCCTTAAGAGGCTCCACCTCCTTTTAGAGACTTCCCTTTTCTGAGGTTTTTCCTTCTTTTAGAGGCTCCTTTCTTCTTTACCCAGACCACTCCTCCTTTCCCAGACTACTTCCCATTTCAAAAACTCCTTGTCCTTTCCTCAGACTCCTCCTTTCCTCAGACTCCTCCATTTCCCCAGAACCTCCCTCCCCAGTTTCTAGACTTCCTAGACCTCTCCCCCCTTCATCAGACCCCTCCTCCTTCAACATACCCCCTCCCCCTTTACCAGACTCCTCCTCCTTTCCACATACCCCTCCCCCTTTACCAGACTCCTCCTCCTTTTCCACATACCCCTCCCCCTTTACCAGACTCCTCCCCCTTTGCAAAAACAGAAGAGCGGTAAGGAGAACAGTAACAGCTGCTGTGTGTGTAGCTAAATAAGGAAAGGCTGATCTTCAGGTGGTGGACGTTCAGCAGTGTTACTGATTAGAGGAACATTCTGGAGTTTTATTCATTTGTTTAGTCAGAACTGAAAGGTTCTGAAGGTTCTAGCTCAGCTGCAGCTCTCAGACTGTGTACAGCAGCTCAGACTGAAGTGAAGGCCACGTCCAGTCAAGGCTACAGCGCTCAGCCTTTCCTGACCGCTTTAAAGACTCTTTCATTGCAGAAGCAGCTGAATCACTGCAGACCATCAAGAGCCGATTCTGAGGGTCCAGACCGATTAGTGGGAGCAGAACAGACACTAAATGGACTCTAGAGAGCTGGTCACAGCCACCACCTGTCCACTCTGCAGGTTTAAAGTTCTCCGAGGTTCTCTCTCGTATCTCAGATGAAGCTCCCTCTCTGAGCTGATCTGTAGAGCTGCTGGCGAGGCAGTGAGATTCCTTCAGTTCAGTTTAATGAAGTGACCGGTGAGCGGACCAGTGCAGACTGGGCTGTGACCGGTGAGCGGACCAGTCCAGACTGGGCTGTGACCAGTGAGCCGACCAGTACAGACTGGGCTGTGACCGGTGAGCGGACCGGTCCAGACTGGGCCGTGACCGGTGAGCGGACCAGTACAGACTGGGCCGTGACCGGTGAGCGGACCGGTCCAGACTGGGCTGTGACCGGTGAGTGGACCGGTCCAGACTGGGCTGTGATCGGTGAGTGGACTGGTCCAGACTGGACAGAAGATAAAGCACTGGTCTGTTGCTCTGCAGAAGGTCAGCTGTGAGGTTCCTGTGTGGAGCCTGTGTGGTTTGGACTGACCTTTTCTGTGGTCAGTCTAGCTTAGCTTTAATTACACTTCCTGTTAGTGACCCTCCTCCTTCCTGTCCTTCAGTCACAAACACCTCACTCCCTCCTTCACAGCCCTCTATTCTCTCTCTATTTCCTCTCTCACTATCTCTGTCTCTATTCTCTCTATTCTCTCTGTGTGTATCTTCTCTCTCTATCTCAATTCCTATTTACCCCTTTCTCTCTGTTTCCTCTTACGATTTCTCTCTCTTTCTCTCTGTCTGTCTATTTCCTCTCTCACTATCTCTCTCTATTTCCTCTCTCTCTCTCTCTCTCTCTCTCTATTTCCTCTCTCTCTTTCTCTCTGTCTGTCTATTTCCTCTCTCACTATCTCTCTCTATTTCCTCTCTCTCTCTCTCTCTCTCTCTCTATTTCCTCTCTCACTATCTCTCTCTATTTCCTCTCTATTTCTCTCCCTCTATTTCCTCTCAATTTCTCCCTCTCTATTTCCTCTATCTCTCTCTCTCTATTTCCTCTCTTTCTCTCTCTCTCTCTCTCTCTCTCTCTCTCTCTCTCTATTTCCTCTCTCTCTCTCTCTCTCTCTCTCTCTCTATTTCCTCTGTATTTCTCTGTATTTCCTCTCTCACTATTCTCTCTATTCTGTTTCTTCTCTCACAATCTCTGTCTCTATTCTCTCTATTCTCTCTGTGTGTATCTTCTCTCTCTATCTCAATTCCTATTTACCCCTTTCTCTCTCTTTCTCTCTGTCTGTCTATTTCCTCTCTCACTATCTCTCTCTATTTCCTCTCTCTCTCTCTCTCTCTCTATTTCCTCTCTCACTATCTCTCTCTATTTCCTCTCTATTTCTCTCCCTCTATTTCCTCTCAATTTCTCCCTCTCTATTTCCTCTATCTCTCTCTCTCTCTCTATTTCCTCTCTCTCTCTCTCTCTCTCTCTCTCTATTTCCTCTCCCTCTCTCTCTCTCTCTCTCTCTCTATTTCCTCTGTATTTCTCTGTATTTTCTCTCTCACTATTCTCTCTATTCTGTTTTTTCTCTCACGATCTCTGTCTCTCTATTTTCTTTCTCTCTCCCTGTGTAGTAAATGGGCGAGAGACACCTGCAGGCAGTTGTAGTTGAGCGGAGAGCAGGAGAAGTGATAGAGTGTAAATGAAGAGATGCTCTCCCTCTGCACTCGTTTATGCGGAGCGACTGATCGATATCAGCTCTCAGTGACGTCTTCACCACCAGCCCAAATTAATAACAGAGCTTTCATGACCAAAACCACACGCCCTGTCCACTCTCAGCACTGACCGCCCACGCAGAGAGAGAGAACAGAGAGAGAGAGAGAGAGAGAGAGGAGAGAGAGAGATACAGAGAGTGAGGGACAGAGAGAGAGAGAGATACAGAGATGCTGGACACTGGAATATGAACATTCTGGACAGGAGGAGGAGCCTGAAGATGGGCGGAGTGTGAGGAAGAAAGGAGAATCTGGATGGGGAGGAACCTGGAAAATGAGTCTTGGGCAGAGAGAGGGGTCTGGGGAAAAGGGGAGGAGTCTGAAAAGAGGTGGGGTCTTGGGCCGAGGGAGGGGTCTGTAGAAAGGGGGAGGGGCTACATATATAGAAGACGAGTGGTTGAGGTGTATTTTGATGACCGTTTCTAGGTCGAATGGTGTTGTAATCTGACTGTGATGTATGAATATGGATCGATAACTGATCACATGATCCATCAGCAGGTGCATCTCCGTATGGAGCAGGTCATGAACACGTTCTGTCCACTGTGAGGGTTCTGGAGCAGTGAAGATGGCGATGTGTTCCAGGCTGTATCTGATCATAATGAATAATGACAGCACCACACTGTGTAGTGTAACATCTACACTGCGCTCTGATTGGCTGAACGATTTGAGGATGTCTTTATTGGTGGAGTGCGGACGGTAATCCGGCGATAATCTGGACAGGTGTTAGGCTCACACTGACCTGACTAACCTCTGTCCAGACTGAGTCCTAACGGAGCATCAGGGCGTGACTCTGTTAACGAGGCTGTGTCCATCTACCAGAACACTTAAACCGTTGACTGTTTTAGAGGAAAGGTCAGCCACGAAAGCTCCGGTCACTGTAAACTCACAGCTTCTTCTAACTAACGGTCTGAAGAAGCTCTCTGGAATCTTTATGAAGTACATAATTTTATCACGATTGATATGAATGAAATGGTGTGAGAGAGTGTGAGACAGCGTGAGAAACAGTGAGTGTGAGATCAGGAGACAGTGTGAGAGAGAGACAGCATGAGACTGTGAAACAGCAAGAAACAGTGACAGACAGCAAGAGACAGTGTGAGAGAGCGAGAGACAGCATGAGACAGTGTGAGAGAGTGTGAGACAGTGTGACAGACCGTGAGACAGTGTGAGAGAGCATGAGACAGCGTGACAGACCGTGAGACATTGTGAGAGAGCGAGAGACAGTATGAGACATTGTGAGAGAGCGAGAGACAGCATGAGACAGTGTGAGAGAGTGTGAGACAGTGTGACAGACCGTGAGACAGTGTGAGAGAGCATGAGACAGCGTGACAGACCGTGAGACAGTGTGAGAGAGCGAGAGACAGCATGAGACAGTGTGAGAGAGCGAGAGACAGCATGAGACAGTGTGAGAGAGTGTGAGACAGCATGAGACAGTGTGAGAGAGTGTGAGACAGTGTGACAGACCGTGAGACAGTGTGAGAGAGCATGAGACAGTGTGACAGACCGTGAGACAGTGTGAGAGAGCGAGAGATAGCATGAGACAGTGTGAGAGAGCGAGAGACAGCATGAGACAGTGTGAGAGAGTGTGAGACAGCATGAGACAGTGTGAGAGAGTGTGAGACAGTGTGACAGACCGTGAGACAGTGTGAGACAGCGTGACAGGCCGTGAGACAGTGTGAGACATGTGAGGACTGAAAGGAGACGAGTGCTGTAATCCCGCGTCTTGCCTGGCGGTTGTGCGGTGATCAGGCGGCGGAGCGTGTGGGGAGATGTGTACGGTTTTCCTGCTGCAGTGATTTATTTCACGGATCGTCTGGAAGATGATTTGCATGCGTGAGACGCCCCGTCTGTGGAGCGCCGGGACGCCGGGACGCCGGGACGCAGCGCCGTGAGGAACAATATGTTTCCTGACAATTTAAATATACACAGCAATACAGAAACATGGAGAGGAGAACCTGTCTGCTCATAATTGAATTGACACATTATATTTCAGCCCTGCGTGAAATGATCATCACAGCGTTCAGTCTGAGAGGACTGCAGCGTTCAGGGAGAGAGAGACAGAGAGACAGACAGAGAGAGAGACAGAGAGAAACAGAGAGACAGACAGAAAGAGACAGACAGAGAAAGAGACAGAGAGAAACAGAGAGACAGACAGAGAAAGAGACAGAGAGACAGACAGAGAAAGAGACAGAGAGAGAGACACAGAGAGACAGACAGAGAGAGAGACAGAGACAGAGAAAGAGACAGAGAGAGAGACAGAGAGACAGAGTCCATTACAGACTATACAAAACACAGCAGCTTCACATGATTAGCTCTTTGTAACACACAGCACACTAATCAGGAGGAGAGACAGACAGACAGACAGATAAACACAGTGGACAGGGGGACTGACAGACAGACAGGTGGAAAGATAGACGAGGTGGACACGGAGACAGACAAATAAGGTGGACAGACAGACAGATAAACAAACAGGTGGATGGGCAGACAGGAGGGACAGGGAGACATGCAGATAGAAATGGTGGAAAAATAGACAAACAGATGAACAAAGATAACAGAGAGAGAGACAGGTGGACACATAAACACAGGGGACAGGAAGACAGCCCGGTGGACAGCTAGACAATGTGGACAGGAGACATACAGATGAGCAGATAGACAAGATGGACAGGAAACAGACAGACAGGTGGCCGAAGTAGACAGGGAAAGTAGACAGATAGATAAAGTGGGCAGACACACTGGTGGACAGATGGGTGGATGGACAGATGGGGGACAGAAAAACAGGCAGACAGGTGGACATACAAATGAGGGGAACATGGTTCTCTGAGTCTGTTCTGCTGGTTCTCTGAGTCTGTTCTGCTGGTTCTCTGAGTCTGTTCTGCTGGTTCTCTGAGTCTGTTCTACTCAGAGTCAGTCAGACACTGTTTGTTAATGTCTCTCTCTCTCTCTCTCTCTCTCTCTTTCTGTGTGTGTTCTAGACGCGATGCTGCTGGTTGCCGAGCGACTGGAAGGCCCCTTTAACATTGAGGCCGTTATGGAACCCATCGATGTTAAGATCTCTGAGGCCATCATGACGATGCAGGACAACAGCATGCAGGTTTCAGCTAAGGTACCGCACAGTGCGGGGGTCTCACTCTCAGGGCACCTCAGACCTGGTGGGCTTCTCCCTGTGTTGGTGCTGGGGGGTCGGGGGATCAGGCACTGTTTATTAGCAGTTCATCTGTCACCACAAGCTGCAGACTCTGAGTCTGACTCTCTGAGCCGGTTCCACACAGTCATCTCCACTCCCATAACCAGGACACAGACAAGAACACCTGACAGAGCCTGTCTAAGTTCTACCTGGTTCTCCTCTGTGAGCTCCTGCAGGTAGATGTGTCAGCACTTGTTTGCTTGAAAACCAAATTTTCATTATGATTTTTTTCTTTTTACACCGTTTTCCACTTTATTTAAAGTGAAATACAGCAGGACTGTCAACACGTGAGCTGTGGATGGGATTTTCAGAAAGACTGTCTAGAACTGGAGTTCTTAAACTCTTTGACCCAGACAAGAGAACGATTTTCAAGCTGGGACCCAAGCAGAACGTTATTGCTACACTGAGTTCTAGGAGCCAATAGTACAGTTTACACCACACAGCGTTGGGAAAGATCTGTGTGTTTACACTTTCAAAACTTGATCTGAGTTTTTTTTTTTTCCCTGAAAACGTTCCACATCGTGTGACGAGCCAGCACAAACACACTGGTGACCCACAGTTTAGGAAATGCTGTTCTAGATAATGACAGCAGAACAGACCAAATCAGAGTGTTTGTAATCGTTGGCTGTATAGCAGAGTGGATAACTCACATCCAGTCAGGCTCAATTTACAATGCAATGTGCAGTAAATTCATCATTCATCAACATTGACCGTAACGGTCAGATCTTGTTGTGTGAGGCTGTAATGATCAATTCCAAATCAAATTAAATTAAATTAAGCTTTATTGCTCACACACAGCCCCATACACTATATATGATGTCCAGTTAAAGGTTTAAACAGTTGTCCTTTCCATGAAAGACAGACTATAAAATAGAAAATGTAAGAATATATAAAAAAGGGACGAAGAATATATAATGTAAAATGTAGGGATGTAATAAAATACAAGTATATGAGTTTGTAAAGTGCAAATGAGCAGAAATAAAAGGGGTTAATGCATAATATAAAAACGTATAAGTACTTATGGCACATAATTATTATCAATACTTAATAATTACAACAAATGTAGCGAGTAGTTCATGTATTTCACTGACATTTTTCTGGTTCTCCAGCTTTCTAAAGCAGGTTAGAGCTGCTATAAGCAGTATTAGCTCCTCTGAGGATCCTCTGTTTGCTAACACTCACAGCTAAAGCTAACGACAACTTAGCGAATTCTTCACTCGCCCAGATGAAGACGGAGTTGATTTAGCACCGTTACATCAATCAGAGCCGCGGAACGTAAACCAGGACGCCATGTTGATGTGCTGATCAGTTTATTTTAGAATCAGTACTTTGTAAAGAGTTCAACATGAGCTAGTTAAGAAGCTAACGCTGTTAGCGTTTATGCTAGCCTCCACAGAATGAGTGTTCTTGCTCACATTTTCACGCTCGGCTGAGACAGACTGAAGCTGGGTTTGGTTCTAGACCTGATTCCGTGTGTGAGAGCAGAACCGTGCAGAACATCACTTCATATAAGCCAAACTACCTTTTCCATAATACAGCCTGCTAAGACTAGTCATTCGGTCACCTTTGGGCAGTTAGCTAGCTAGCTAGCTAGGAAAAATTGGTTATTTTATGCGCTAGGTGACGTTAGCTACATAATCATTACACAGCTAAACTGTGTTATCTGTAGAGCAGCCTGTTAAAAGCCAGTACGGTTAAGCTAACAATGACGGATGAGTTTGAGGTTTAAGGATACGGACTGTCCAGCTAATCTGGTCATAATTGGGTAGTTAGCCAGTTATCTAGCCTGTTTCTTTGTGTGCTAGATAACGTTATCTAAGTAATCACTGCACAGCTAAATTGTACGTCTGTAAAGCAGTAAAAGCCAGTACAGTTAAGCTAACAATGACGGATGAGTTGGAGGTTTAAGGATACGGACTGTCCAGCTAATCTGTTCATGTCTGGGTACTTAGCCTCTATAAGCTAAGTGAAAAAAGACGAGCTGAAGGTTTAGGAATCCTGACTGACCAGCTCGTTTGGTCATCTTTGAGTTCTTACTTATTGAGCTAGTTATGACAAATGGTTTAATAGGCTTCGTTTTCGTCTGATAGGCTGGTAGCTGTGTACGAAAGTCCTTCACTGTCGTGATGCAGTGCTGACCTGTCCTGCGTCTTGCTCTCCATGTGGAATCGATTCTGAAGCTTTGGAGTCGACTGGAACAGAGGAATCGATTCTGTCTGGCTTTATACGAACCACAACTACTGGATGTTGGGTTCTCAGACGCTTAATTAAAGTAGCTTTATTAGAGACGAACTGGAGCGAAAGTGGAAGAGCTGCGACTGAACTCTACTCTAAAGTGCCGTTACAGTGAAAAACGTGCTGAAGTACAGTAACGAGAGTAAATGCAGTTCATTACTGTCCAACCTGCAGCTAAACCTCCGCCGTACATCACCACGCCTCGCTGCCCGGCTGAACGAGCGCGGTCTGAAACGTCTCCCCCGGTGCGGTCACCGAGGTCAGCGCAGGAAATGAAACGCCGCTCGTTCAGGAAGATGGAATGAGGAGGAAATAGCGGAGCCGACGTCCCTCTGACATTCCTCACGTCCCGGAGTGCCGTGTGGAGAGTGTGTACGCTCAGCGTGAATAAAGGCAGAATGAATTGTCCAGTTTGCAGGCTCTCTGCGGTCAGGAGCTAATGACACGCTCACACAGGGAGCTAGCAGCGCTGTGATCATCACCGGCGAGGGAGCAGAAAGAGTCTGGTGACAGACGGCCTTCTGGGAAAAAAGCCCAGCCTGACATTCAAACGACCGGCCGCTGTCCGCCAGTCACTCGGACACGAAGACGCAGGCGGCTGTTAGCATCCGCTAAAGTGTCAACATCAACAGCCTGATGGCCAAAATGCACCAAAACGCCACCCGGCAAGCTAATGTTACCTTAGCACACTGTACAGAGTGACCAGTCTGACAAACAGCCGCCGACGCATCAGGGCGGTGTTTACTCACCATCAGGAGGAAATGTTATTGATGATGTTCATGTTTATATCTGTATAAATACTTATATTTATATCTCTGTATATTGTCTGTCTTAAATACAGTGAGTGTTATCAAAGCTTTAATCACCTGTTTCAGGTATTAACCTGTGCTGGTCTGGTTGCTCCATCTGACTGACTGGTTGCGCCGCCTGACCTCTCAGACTAATTTCAAATTAAACAGGCATCTACTTAGACACCCGTAGAAACTTTTATTCTTCAACTTTTATATTTTCTATTCACATTTTATCAAATAAACAAACATCATTATAATAATTCCACATTTTATGGTCCTCCTGAGGTCAGACCACCTGACATGGTAAACAGAGCTGCTCTAACCACGACTCAAACATCACACTTGACCGTTCAACCATGAAGGTCACTTGGGGTCTTCTTTATGATGCCCTGGCCCCTCTTTCGTAAAAGCATGTCACAATAAAAGTCCTACGTTTTTGGTCGTGCTGCCTGACGTTTGAGGAAGTAACTTGTGGACAAAGGTTTTTCAGTGAGTTGAGCGCTTTTAAAATAGTCTTATTTTGCAACATGGATTTTATTTTAAAGTTTTAAAACATAAAATCATGCCAAACTATTTTATTTAGAATTTTATAACTAAATTACCTTTTTTTGATAGTTTAGCCAATCAACATACACGGTATGACATTATTAGGCTTTTGGAGGCAAAAAGAAAATAAAATGAATTTTAAAATTGTTGAAAATTGTTTCACATATATAATTTGACACGTCATGCATTTATTACATGATTTTTGGGGAAAATAGTGGACTTGGACACAAAAACTCATGTCAAAGACCCATGTACACTATATTGCCAAAAGTATTCACTCACCCATCCAAATCATTGAGTTCAGGTGTTCCGATCACTTCCATGGCCACAGGTGTATAAGACCGAGCCCCTAGGCCTGCAGACTGCTTCTACAGACATTAGTGAAAGAATGGGTCGCTCTCAGGAGCTCAGTGAACTCCAGCGTGGTACCGTGATCGGGATGCCACCTGTGCAGCAAGTCCAGTCGTGAAATTTCCTCACTACTAAATATTCCACAGTCAACTGTCAGTGGGATTATAACAAAGTGGAAGCGTTTGGGAACGACAGCAACTCAGCCACGAAGTGGTCGGCCACGTAAAATGACAGAGCGGGGTCAGCGGATGCTGAGGGGCATAGTGTGCAGAGGTCACCGACTTTCTGCAGAGTCAATCACTACTGACCTCCAAACTTCATGTGGCCTTCAGATCAGCTTAAGAACAGCATAGAGAGCTTCATGGAATGGGTCTCCATGGCTGAGCAGCTGCATCCAAGCCTTACATCGCCAAGCGCAATGCAAAGCGTCGAATGCAGTGGTGTAAAGCGCTGCCACTGGACTCTGGAGCAGTGGAGACGTGTTCTCTGGAGTGACCAATCACGCTTCTCCGTCTGGCAATCCAATGGATGAGTCTGGGTTTGGCGGTACTTGTCTGACTGCATTGTGCCGAGTGTAAAGTTTGGTGGAGGGGGATTATGGTGTGGGGGTGTTTTTCAGGAGTTGGGCTCGACCCCTCAGTTCCAGTGAAAGGAACTCTTAATGCTTCAGCACCAAGAGATTTTGGACAATTTCATGCTCCCAACTTTGTGGGAACAGTTTGGGGAGTTTGGCCCCTTCCTGTTCCAACATGACTGCGCACCAGTGCACAAAGCAGCTCCATAAAGACATGGATGAGCGAGTTTGGTGTGGAAGAACTTGACTGGCCTGCACAGAGTCCTGACCTCAACCCGATAGAACACCTTAGGGATGAATTAGAGCGGAGACTGTGAGCCAGGTCTTCTCGTCCAACATCAGTGTCTCACCTCACAAATGCGCTTCTGGAAGAAGGTCAAAAATTCCCATAAACACTCCTAAACCTTGTGGGAAGCCTTCCTTGAACAGTGGAAGCTGTTACAGCTGCAAAGGGTGGGCCGACATAATATTAAACCCTATGGATTAAGAATGGGATTTCACTCAAGTTCATTTGGGTGTGAAGGCAGACGAGCGAATACTTTTGGCAGTATAGTGTATATATATTTATATATATATATATATATATAGTCACTGTCCAAAGAAACACAAATATCTTCAAAATAGTAAGTTTACAGGAGAAACCGAAAACTTTAAATCCAGGTTAATACAATGTGGTTTTATTCCAAGTATGTTTGAAGCACTTCTGTTTGACCAATTATCATGAAACTGGGACTGCAGGTTTGATCTGTATTTATGGTTTGGGATGTTTTGGGATGTTTTTACACTGAATGTGTACACAAGCAGTCACTAATTCCTCCGGTGTGTGTAATTGTAGGTGTTCCAGGGCTGCGGTCACCCCAAACCGGCCGGAATAAGCCGCAGTGCCCGTGGGATTTCAGACGTTTTCAACGCTCGCTTCAGGCCCTACAGCCCCGAGGAGAGGCCGACCACAGCGGCCGGAACCAGCCTGGACAGATTGGTCAGTCTGAATGTCTGTGTTTGTGTGTTCTGGACGTAAACTCAGAAATAGAGTGGGCTGTAATTATAGTGCTGCTTTATGGCTCCATAATAGAGTGAAAATATGTGTAAGTGGGCTGTTTATGGAAGAGCGAGCATGTTGTTCTGTTTTCCTCCCAGATAAAGCAGAACTAATCCAAACACTGACATCTCCAACAGCATTTTACAGCTATGTCTACTGACCCGCCCAAGCCTTACTGAGCTACTGACACGAGACTGGACAAGCTTTATACGAATCCCATACAAACTACTGAGAAACTGAATCTAGATGTAGGTATTGTGATATAAACTGAGTCTGTTCTACAGTTTCTCATTAGGCTGAATGAATAACCGACTCTAAATGTAGGTATTGCTATATAAATTTCTATAAATTTGTGAAAAATAAATATGGAAATTATATTTTTTTGGACACATCAGACAGTAAATTGTCTATTAAGAACAGATGGTCCTTGTGATTTCCATGAAAAAATTCTGAAGAAAAATTCCATGTAACATGCCGAATTTCAAAACTGTGCTCCAAATAATTTTTCAGTTATGATTTTTTTTTTTTTTTATTTGCCCATGTCAGGTTCTGAATTGTCCATAAATACTGAGTTTAACTGCAAACAGAATGACTGGACTGAGCTGGAATATTAACAACACTGAAAATAATGTTTCATTTCAAATTTCAAAGATTAAATTTCATGGAAAACTTGAAAATGCGCCCTCAAATAAATTAACCTAAGAAATGATAACTTCTAGAAACTGATACTTGTTGACTGAAGTGAAATATTATTGTTAGCTTTGCGTTTATACCCAGTTAATATTTCAGCTCAGTTTGCTGTTAAACTCAATATTTTAAAAGTAATTGATATGGGCAAAGTTTAAAAATACATAACTAAAATCTTGTTATTCATGTTTATTTTCTATTTTGTTTATTTAATCTTGTCAGGTTTTGAATTAAATTGAGTTTAACAACTTACAGAATGACTGAACATTAACTGGGTACAAACACAACAGTGAAAATAATATTTCACTTAAGATGAAATTTCATGAAACATGAAAACGCACCCTCATTTAAATTAACCTGGGATAATATCGTTCTATAAATTGAGACTTGTTGATTTGAAGTGAAACAGTTTTGTTAATTTTATCTGGTTAATATTTCAGCTCATTTCATTCATTAAACTCAATGGTTAAGAACCTGATCTTGAACCTGCATGGCAATTTTTAAAAATTCATAACTAAAAAACAAATTTCAGCACAGCTCTGAAATTTTCCACAGTCACTAAAATTGTGTACATTTTTAGAATTTTACAAGGAAATCGCGAGACCCTGTCTGCTCTTAATACACATGATTTTCTGTTACACCTTTAAAAAATACAATTTTCATATTTATATTCAGAAAGTTAGCATAGTTTGTAAATGTTAGAGTCCCCAGTTTGTTATATTTGACTAAAGTGAGTTATTTAACAGGTTTAAGAGGGAAACAGGGAAACAGGAATGTATGGATGTATGTATGTGTGGGTGAATGTGTGGATGTATATATGTATATATGTATGTATGTATGTATGTATGTGTGGATGTATGTATATATGTATGTATGTATGTATGTATATATGTATGTATGGATGTATGTATGTATGTGTGTGTGGGTGGATGTATATATGTATGTATGTATGTGTGGATGTATGTGTGGATGTATGTGTGTGTGGGTGGATGTATATATGTATGTATGTATGTATGTATGTATGTGTGTGTGGGTGGATGTATATATGTATGTATGTATGTGTGGATGTATGTGTGGATGTATGTGTGTGTGGGTGGATGTATATATGTATGTATGTATGTATATATGTATGTATGGATGTATGTATGTATGTGTGTGTGGGTGGATGTATATATGTATGTATGTATGTGTGGATGTATGTGTGGATGTATGTGTGTGTGGGTGGATGTATATATGTATGTATGTATGTATATATGTATGTGTGGATGTATGTGTGGATGTATGTATGTATGTGTGGATGTATGTATGTATGTATGGATGTATGTATGTACGTGTGCTCGCGTCCCGTTTCCAGGCTGAGCGGGTTCTGTAGAGAGTGTTTAATGCGTTCTGGGCGCGGAGATGAAATTTCTCTGCTCTCTCTGAAACTGAAATGAACTCTGCGCTATTAAATTCGGGGGATATCAGATGAATGGAGTTAAATAAATGTTGGTGGAGGAGAATGTGTTTATATTTAAAATAAAAATGGGGCTCTGCGGCGGGAAAGCGGAGAGAGAGAGTCTGTGCAGTGCCATTCATCACACGTTTCTTTCCTGTCTAATGCATATATATACTCTCTCTCTCTCTCTCTCTCATCTACTCTTTCAGTGAAATCCGTCTCTCTTCTCTATTTTTCCCTCACTGCTTTCCCAGAGGACTGTGTGGAGAACAATGCAGCACAGCGTAAGCGTCGAACACCTCCTCCTCCTCCTCCTCCTCACTCTGTCACTCTGTTTCTGCCTCTCCATCCTCTCCTTCAGAGAGTCTGTTAGATGTCAGATACGCTTCCATACCCTTCCGTACTCTTCCGTACTCTCAGACACGCTCAGCATTCACACACTTCACCAAACACACCAAACCACCGGCACCATCAACACACCGCCGCCCTGAGACACACTCGGTTTGCGCTGTGGAGGAGACCAATCAGAGGAGATCAGTCTGATTACTCTTTCAGATCAGAGGAGATCAGTCTGATCAGTCTCTCAGATCAGAGAAGATCAGTCTGATTACTCTTTCAGATCAGAGGAGATCAGTCTGATTACTCTTTCAGATCAAAGGAGATCAGTCTGATCAGTCTCTCAGATCAGAGGAGATCAGTCTGATTACTCTTTCAGATCAGAGGAGATCAGTCTGATCAGTCTCTCAGATCAGAGGAGATCAGTCTGATCAGTCTCTCAGATCTGAGTAAGGCTGTTTATACAGGCTTCGTTTACTGGCTTTAACAAACACGTACGGTTAATGTGACAGACTGAATAGAACACTGATGAATAAACCTTCAGTAAATCAAATATGTACATAGTTTAGAACAACATAAATAGTGTAAAATGCAGTGATTAAGCGGTTGCTAGGGTGTTGCCCAATGGTTACTATAGTTTCCCAGGTGGTTGCTAGGGTGCTGCTAGGTTTTTACTGTGGTATCCCAGGTGGTTACTAGGGTGTTGCTATGGTTCTCCACGTGGTCAATAGGGTGTTGCTATTGGTCTATTGTCATGATATAAGCTGGGTGCACAAACTTTTGCCCCCAGTCATTCCTTTGGGGAAAAAAATCACCATTTAATGAAGACTGTATGAAAACCATACGTCAAATCAAAGAGCTGTATACAAGCAACGCATCCCTGATCAGACCAAACATTCCGGACATCTCGAGATCTGCGAGTCAGAGGATAAAAATCCAGCAGAAAAATAATAAAGAAGAAGAAGAAGAGGATCAATTAGATAACAGTAGTGATGCAGAACACACGTCTGCACATTTACACACACACTCACTGTTTATTTACTGAGTTTGGAGGAAATTATAAATATATTATAAACTAAATTGTGCACTAAAATGGACGATATGGTGTGGTATGTGTGGCCTCTGTAGAGGAGGTATGGATCTCCGTTTTACCGTTTTGTTCTGTAGTGCTTTGTTGTCCGTAGTTGCTGAACTCCAGCTGTCCCTCACACTGTGGTGGCTCGGTTTCAGGATCAGTGGATCAATAGAAATGATCCCAAACGGCTTGGATAAAAGTCCTTTTCCTCCGACTTCCATTCAAAGCCTTTTCCTTCCCTTCCTTGTGAGATCATTCCGGGCGTGCGGAATGGTTTTTGGTGTAAGTACATAGCTGAGTTGTGAAAAAGACGTGTGAGATATTATTACAGATTATTATTACAGATTATTACAGAGCTGAAAATAACAGCTCAAAACTCTAATCGAGCCAGAAGAGCTGTTTTGTTTAGTGACAGTAATGAGAAAAATAAAGCAGATCCTTTTGACTAATCATATTTATTTTGCTGAATATATTTGAGTTAGTGAGTTTTAGCTTGTGTGGTTCAAACAACACAGAGCTGCACTGAATTAATTATGTTTTAATTAATGTCTGAATTGTGTAGAACTGGTAGCTCAAAGCTCTAAATAATCTACACTGAACATGTAAGGAATGTATTCAGGCAGCGCTGCTGTCGTTAGATATGAGGCAGAATATGGTGTTTACCCACATTTATGATCATAACTGTATGCATATGTGTAGTGAGTAATTCTCGTACGATATAAACAGCTTATATATATATATATATATATATATATATATATATATATATATATATATATATATATATAGAGAGGGAGACAGAGAGAGACAGACACAAACATGTGGCCGCATATCAGATTTTTGTAAGGGATCCTGATCCGTAAGGACGAGCCGAGTTTCCGTGGAGATGGACGCGCTGAAGCTGGTCACCGCGTTACAGAAGGAATGACCATGAAATTTTTCCGAACTGCAATTTCACGCCTAGGAGGCCACCCACTCACACATGGCGCTCATTCAAAATTCATGATACGCTTCCATCTCTCGGACCTGTAGAGGAGCCCCGGCTGCCGGAGCAGCGCAGTTAGCCACTAATTCCCCTCCTACACTCTGAGGCTGTGATTTACTGAAACTGACCAATTACCAAAACACTGTAACCAGGCAACAGCGCTTCGGTCCCTTCAACATCCACTGAAGTCCATCCTTCGCCTCGCCCTGCTCAGGGACATGGCAGGACCTTCACAATGCAATGAACAGGAATGAGACGATGAAATTAACTGAAACAATAATTAGCAAAAGAGTCGTTCATTTATTTTCTGGCGTAATTTGCATTTTACCGTCCTGAGAGGGAGAAAAAAGAACTGAAACTTTTTCATAGAAGTTGTTGCAATGAAAAAGAGGATCAGCTTGCATATTATTAAAAATCTTTTGCACTCAGTGAACTCAAAGTTCATTTGCATACGGAATATTAAATTTGTCATATTTATAATAATCAAAACATGTTGAGGTATTGATGTATAGAATTGCTACAAACTTTCATAAAATTAATGTTAATGTAGAAAAGCTGTATACAAGTAGGACCGTGGTGTTCCCCAGGGTTCAATTCTAGGGCCCCCGCTGTTCTCAATATAAACATGTTAGACAAATTTACTGGGTTGCACTAGAGCAGTGCTCCACAAGTGCATGTATTTATGCTCACCATGCATATGGAATCTGGTCAAGATCATCTGATTAAAGTACATTTTAACAACAACAAATATTCAGTTAATATTTAATATAAAACAAATTTCCAGACTAGGTTTGCTGTGACTAAGTTACACACCTCTTAAATTACAGTGTCCTTAGGAGAATCAAGGCTTTAGCATTAGCTAGAAAACAGTGGCTAATTAAGCCTAGTTAGCTATGGCAGCCTTACCCGCTTAGCGTTAGCAGTGTAGGCTCATGGCTGATGAATATACTCAGGCTGAAATGCGATGTTACATAAAACAGATTCCAGTTATTAATAACAGTATCAGTAAGTGATGGGCTGCCCTCTGCCAGCTGGACTCGGCCGGAGCTGTGCTGGAAAAACATCCAGTGCCCTTTAGCGGTAAACAGGCTCAGTGTTTCCAGGTAGAGCTGATAGTGCTTGTCGCTCGGTCCTGAGAGAGAAGCGCTCCGAGCTGTTCTGAAGCCCGTTCCTCCTCCGGCCGAGGCTTTTTCAGACAGTGCTAATGGAGTTAGCCCCCAGAGGATCGCCCCAGCCCAGCTAGCACTTCACTCGCAATCTGTCTGTGAAGTCCCAGCTTTCTCCTGACTCACTGTGCAGCCCACCCAGCTGACCAAAACAACAGCTCGAGCCCCTCAAGGCCTGACGATCTGGCTGTCTTTTGCCAGGATCGTGTGCTGTGGACCAAAGCGCTGGGTCTCAACCTGTTTTAGGCTGAAAAATGAAGGCTGGGGTTCACTGATCACGTTGCTACGTCCTCTGCTATGGCTAGTCGCTCCGGTCCAGGAGGCAGTGATGCTATCACACATGACGGACATACAGAGAAAACGGCACCAAAAACCAGGATTAAACAGAACAGTAACAGCCACGTGTTGAGTTTTACTGGTGCTATAGTTTATGGGGATGTTTGTAAACAGCAGCTCTTTGTGAATGAAGTGATGCGTCTCTGTAGAAAATTAGCCACTTTATGTTTATAAGATAGCGTTAGCTTGGCTAGCTGCTGCTGTACAGTAAAGCCATCTCTGCTGAAAAAGACCATTAGAACATTAGGATTAAACTCTGCCGCTAGGTTCCTGTCACTCTTAAAAAAGATGGTTCTTCGAGGGTTCTTTAGTAAAGACAGTTCTTTTATATAGAACACTCAGCACTCTGCATGATTTAAGGGTTCCCTTCATGGTGAAATTGTTGTTCGAATTGATGGAGAATGTGCTGTAGATGGTTCTATATGGAACCTTTTTGAAAAGGGTTCTATTTAGCACCAAAAAGGGTTCCTCTATTGTTCCAAGCTTGACATTGTAACAATAGAGGAACCCTGTTTGCACATTCTCCATCAATCTGAAGAACCATTTCACCATGAAAGGAACCCTTTAATCATCCAAAGAGTTCTTTGAGTGTTTATGGTTCTATATATGGTTCTTGTCTTTACAAGAGAACTCTTGAAGAACCATCTTTCGTAAATGTGTAGGACACCTTTAGATCCCATTAAGAAGCCAGCCAAAGCATCTGGATACAGTTTATTTACAGCAGGGTTGTTTACCATATTGTTGTTTAGTTGTGTTTTGGATGTTGATACGCTGGTCAACCAGTAGGACCGTGCCGGGTGACCAGCTCAGACCAGCGTGGAAAGCAGGGTTTTTTGCTTTGCATGGTTGGCTAATCATGTAATGTTGATACATGTACACGTTAGCGATGTTAGCTTGGCGTATGAGTGCAGCTGTGTAGTGATGTCGTCTAGGCCTTCTTTACTTTTTGTATGCTTTTAGGATAGTTAGCTTATCATGTAATGTTGATGCTCACAAATTAGCAAAGTTGGCTAGTTTAGCTGCTTGGCTGAGGACTGATGTACGCTAACACCATCCGTGACATGTCTACCCTTTTTTGTGTGCTTTGCTAGCTAATCATGGAATATTGACACACATACTTTTGTGAAGTTAGCTTGGCTAGGTTAGCTGCTTGGTCAAACACTGTGCTACGGCGATGCCCTTTGTACCTTTGGCTGTTTTGTTTGCTTAGCTCAGCTAATCATGTAATGTTTATAGTCATAAGTTAGTGAAGTTAGCTTGGCTGGGCTAGCTGCTTAGCTAAGCGCTGCTGTATGGTAATACCATGTTTACCCTTTCTTATGCTCTTTCAGGAAAGTTAGTCCTGTAATAGGTTAGTGATGCTAGCTTGGCTGGGTTAGCTGCTTGGCTAAGCGCTGCTGTGCCGTCTATGCCATGTAGAGATGTGCTTTCGTGGGGCTGCAGCTCACTGTCAGTGTCTACAGTGTGTGGAGTCTAAAATGTCATGGTATCATTGAACACTGAGATTTCTGGGAAAAAGTAATTCTCAATAAGTGCTATAGAAACTGAAGGCCCATCTCCCGATCCCTGAAAACGATCCGCGTCCCCGATGGGGCGTCCTGACCGCCTGGTCGAGAGCTGCTGGTGCGCTGCTGCAGTGCGGCCCGTATTCCTCCAATAAAAGGAGAGAAATGGAGGCGTATTCTGGGCCCATTTTGCTGTAGTATTAGAGCTACATTGATTCTTCCAGGACTGCGCTTGTCAGAAACAATACTCCTGGGCCTTTAGCCTACACCCAATTTATTCTCATCATTGTGTGCATGACCTGCGTTAGAATGGAGGTGCTGCTCGGGGAGCGTGACGGAGAAAAACACGCTAACACAGTCTTCAGGAGGGGCGAGTGGAGCGCAGGAGCTCTGAGAGGGAGAACCGTGAGCTGTGATCCTGCAGCACAAAGCCACGGGGTAGCGTTAGCGTTAGCGTGCTCTCCTCGCTCTGAGCACCGTCAGCGTCCACTGCTGGACAGAGCAAGAGGTCAGATATGCAGGTCTGTGATTTGAGGGTTAGCTGTACCTACAGTGCTGTGAAAAAGTGTTCACCCCTGGGGGCGGAGTTAGTGATGCTGAGGGTCCGGGGCATGGCGCCGCCCACCCCAACACAGTTTAGGTTAGCCGGTAAAATCCTGCTGGGTACAATGTTGGATAAAAACTTTTAATTAATCATAATTAATTAGCCTGTGGTGATGAGAGCGCCCCCTGGAGCACCGGCGTTTATCACAGCTTTATCTGATCATCTATGAATGGAAATAATGGTTTATACTGATCTGACGGTCAGTAATGAGGTTAATCATTGTGATCAGGAACAGAAAGGTGGGCTGAAATGTGACATTTTTTAAATATTCCAGTCTGTGAAGGCCTCAGTGATGATGAGCAGTGCTCGGTGATTTTATCCTCACCTGGAGGAGTAAGGAATTCGCTGTTTCCGTAAGTCTTCGTTAACTTTGACTGCACACCCAGAGGAGAATTTCCCACTGAACACACAAACAGCTGCCCCTCTCCTTGTTTCTGTCAGACCCCTAAATGTGAGTGTGTTCCCTGCTGTCCCTCATTATTTATATTTTTAGCTCGTGCGGGGGGGGGAGGGGGGGGGGTGAAATTGCTTCTTTTCAAACACTGCCCCTCCATCACCCACTCAGATTACCTCCCTGGGATGGACGAGCGCCACGCCTGCAGCAATCCCCATGTTTTCTTTCTGCTAAACACTTTTATCTTTTGTTTATGCTCCTCTGAAGTCCTAATTTTCCTGCGGCTCTTTTGTCTGCGCTCTCCAGCCGCAGTCATTAGTGTCTCGTTAGCTCCCAGCGCTCGTGGCTAATGTAGATGTGGGCAGTGGGCTTAATGGCCGGTGGGAGTGAGAACCCACACAGGGGAACAGAGCGGTTTAGAGACTGCATTAGCATCGGCGTCGACCACAAACCGGTTCACTCAGACGCACGAGGACAGGAGGCTGAGCTCTGACTCCAGAGTCACGAGTCAACAACGGTTAAAGGAAAGCAGGATGAGTTCTCCACGCGCTAATCCTGCTCCGGGTTCGGCTGTTGAGACTTCAGTAATATCTAGTACATCTTAATTCTGAATGCAGCGACTCTTGAAGGAATGACTCGATGCTAATGCTGCTAATAATGACTGAAAGTGAACAACCACCAATTAGCATTGTGCCACTTGGTGCCTACTGGTTTACATTCATTGTTAGCAACATTAGCATGCACTCTGGAGCTGAAAGAACTGCTACAGAACCCAGCACTACAAATGATGTCATGGGGAGGCATTTAAAGAATAAAAGCCAAGGCCAAAATAAGAGTCCTTTTTATAAGTGACCTAAAGCAAAGCTTTAAGGCTGAAAACAGAATCAGAAGATTAGAAGAATTAGATTTGCACTGATATATACACAATTATATGAAGTGCATCTGTATTAAATTACATATGTATCTGCTGTAGGACCAAGTCTGTCTTTATGATGATGTAAAGCGGCTGATAAAACTTTCCTCACGTCTCCGTGGAGAGTAAATATTTTAGCGTACAGTCGGCCAGCCCGCTGCACCAGATCTGGTACGTGTTTAAAAGCGCGAGAGTAGCTTTGTGTGGTGATGTTGATTTTTCCCGCAGCGCCTCGTCTTTCCTCCTCCTCCCGGTTGTTAAACATGAGCCGGTTAATAATTCAGTGATGATCCAGAGCGAGTGAAGCGTCCACGCGGCTCTGACGGTGATTTAGCGTCGCTCCAGCAGGCGGATTTCTCAGGGCCGTCCTGAACGTCTTCTCTGACTAATTACCCGACACGCTGCTCTCCGTGTTTACGCAGGAACGTGTGCGAGACGAGCGCAGGGTACGGATTCAGGCCTCCACGCATACAGCACCTCAGACAGCCCATTTGAGGCCCATCATGAAAAGCAATTGCTTTTCATCTCATTTATTTTTATATTTATTCATAGTGAAGCCTGGAAGCTGCGCTGTTTGATGTTATGAATTACGTCTTTTGATGTCAGCAAGAATTACTGTTATGATTCCTTAAACTCTCCCCATTTTATAAACGGCTATATATGCTGCCATAAGAGATATCAGTCCATCTACAACCTAAATAAACAATACTATACACTAGAATAGGAGATATTAGTCCATAAACGACCCCAATAAACACTCCTATATGCTAGAATTGGAGATATTAGTCCATAAACGACCTCAACAAACAAAAGTACACAGTGAAGCGAAATTACGTTCCTCATTCCTAAACACTTCTTTCAGCTAGAACAGGAGATATCAGTCCATAAACCACCTCAATAAATGCTTGAATAGGAGATATCAGTCCATAAACGACCTCAATAAACACTCCTATATGCTATAATAGGAAATATTAGTCCCTAAATGGCCCTAAATAAATGCTCCTATATGCTATAAGAGGAGATATTAATACATAAATGACCTCAATATACACTCCTATACTCTAGAATAGGAGCTATTAGTCCATAAACGACCTCAATAAATGCTCCTATATGCTAGATTAGGAGATATTAGTCCATAAACTACCTCAGTGAACATTCCTATACACTAGAATAGGAGATATCAGTCCATAAACCACCTCAATAAACACTCCTATATGCTATAATAGGAGATATTAGTCCATAAACTGCCTCAATAAACACTCCTATATGCTAGAATAGGAGATATTAGTCCATAAACGGCCTCAATAAACACTCCTATATGCTATAATAGGAGATATTAGTCCATAAACAGCCTCAATAAACACCCCTATATGCTGTAATATATATAGAGAGATATCCTGTACAACCCAATCTCTCTAGTTTCCCAGTAAAAACCTCCATTTCCCCTCATGCAGATCAGAAGTGGCCGTGCTCTGTCGAGAACGTGGTATTTGGTCCAGACGGTCGGTCTGTTCGGGGTTAAAGGGCCGTGTATCTGAATGCGGATGCTAATGAGCGGCTAAATCAGGCCAATTCTCCCAGAGCCCTTTAAAAGGCTTCTTCTGAGAGAGAGGCAAATATCATTAGCTGGGCCTGATTTTGTTATGCCCAGTACAAAAAGCATGGAGAGAGACAGTCATTAGATACCACGAGCATCGCTCTCGTGCGTTTGTGCGCTCGGGTTTCTCGTGTAGGAGTGTGAACTGTGCTCCGCTAGCGCTCGCCCAGAGCGGAAACATGGAAATCAGGGAAATGAATATGGAAACCTCAGTTACGCACCCTCTAAAAACTCATTTAGAAGCCGCATCTGCAGGGGAGAAACTCACTTACTCTCTGCTCGCGTTCTGCCCCCCTCACTGCTTCCTCAGCGAATCAGCGCCAGCCTGCTGATGGACTCGCTCGCTAGCCATAAAAACGCAAAAACGCCTTCCTGCAGCCGCGCTCTAATTATAAAACAGAAGAATTTAACTTGGACTTGGCAGGAAGCGGCAGATCCGACCGGGGCTGGATTTGTCGGTGTTGTGTAAACGGCTGCCAGGGGTACATTTTTGTCTGTAAACGCCAAACGTAATTTAGCTCCAAAATAATGAAGAAGTTTTACGGCCGCGGCGCCCGCCCTGCCAGAACGTTCTGGACGGCTCCACAAAGGCATAAAATAGAAAAATTCAATTACAGCTCCTGATCCTTCAGGCCAGAAGCTGGAGCTCCGTTCCCTCCAGTGCCGCCAGGAACCTCTCAGCTGTCCTCCTAGCGCACGTCAACTTTCAGCCCGGAGGATCCGCTCGCGCTCCGGCGTGCCAAAACCCCGACGGTCCGAGAGAGCCGGGCTGGAGAACGATGACAGTTTAATGACTATATAAATGTTTCAGAATGACGTCTGCTGTGAGGAACTCGGAATAACAGCGATCCGGCCTCCTCTGTGGCTGCGCAACCTCGCCCTGCCCACTCTCGGGTCGTAACTCCGGCTTATTTAGCGCCGAGCCTGGCGTTCGCCCGCCTGCTTGGCGTTAGCGGTCGGTGATTGATGGACTGGTGGTGGATGCTGGCTGTGTTAAACACTGAGAATAACAAGGATGTGGTGAAGAGGGACTTGTAAAAAAAGAATGACCATAGCTGTGGTCGGTCCTGAGAGGGCGGTTAGCGCTAGCGCCAGATCCAGAGCGCTGTAAAACACAGAGTCATCCGCTCGGATGCTTTCGGAATCTGGGAGCGGTGGCAGAAATCTGCGTCCCCGTCCACATCCTGCGTCCCATTTGGAAGCAAAGGCGTCCACTTCATTTAGAATCAGGCCCTCTCGCTGGCACGGCTAGTGCTAACGATGCTAAACGCAGTAGCTGAGAATAAGGCACGTAAATATTCAGCAGTCTGGACACACACAGCCTTACACTTAGCAAACCTGTCTGAAGCCTCGCCTGAGTGACCTTAAACACTGTTAGTGACCACATTATCAATAGCCAGTGTTAGCATCAGGTCCCAGTTACACAAGGAGACACAAGGCTGCTCCCAATCAGCTGAAAACCAGTTAAAACAGCTCAGGAGTATTTTAGCAGCAATCAACCCGATTTAAAATGAATCCTCTTTGTTAGCACAGCTACTTTGCAGTACTTAGCAAATGCTAAATCCTAGTAACGAAGGGATGCAAATATAGCTCTGATAAACAGCTGTACGCATAGTGATTGAGGAGTTTTCCTCAGAAACCAATGAATCAGTCAAACGTTTTCACTTGCAGCTGAGTTTTTACAGCACGAAAGGATTAAAAAGAAATTAAAATGGAATTTAATCAGTTTAAACTAAAATGAACAGAACTGGATGAACAAATTCACATGTAAATTAAACAAGAAAAATGGAAAAAATAAGAGAACATTTAAGAATTAATTAATTTAATTAAAATGAATTAAGAAAAAAGTAATAAAGTAAAATAAAATAAACAAATACAGTGATAAGATTTTAATCAAATAAAAACAAAAAAGTTTTTATTGGAATAGAAAATATTAATGAAATGAAACAAATTTAGAACGGAAGAACTAAAAATATCTTGAAATGTTAGCAACATGTCGTTTACGTTAGCTCCAGCATCAAGTCCATTTATTAGCACAGCTAGTTTAGATTAGCCATGTTAGCAATGCTGCAGTAGTGGGAAAATAAGGGATAAAGTTATTCAAATTATTCTAATTACAATTCTAAATACAGTTAGCAAAGGAGGGGTTGTCTGCAAACTAGCCTAGAAGACCTCAATGTGAGCGAACATCAGGCTCCTCAGATTACTATCAAACACACAAAGCCGCTCTGTGTCCCGGTGTTGTGCCAAATCCTGCATACCTGTCCATCCTGTCAAACACTTTAGCTGCTGTTTTGTCTGCCTGATTTTAAATGGTCAGTTTGATAGCATAGCTAGTATTTACTAGCAGTCCTATTGAATGCAAAGTGATTAGCAACACCAGCGTATTGTGACTGTCTAAAGAACAACAAGCAGCTCCAAAACGGAACGTTCTCCTCTCAGTGTGAGGTGATGTGAGGAGCTTTTAGCCAAAGCTAATTTGGAGCATTTCTATTGGCCTGTTGGTCATTAAAAGTGGAGGTAAACGCAACAATGTAATGCAGAAATGTAAAACTGAGAAAAATGGAGATACGTGTTTTTCTTTGGGCAGCAACGATAAATACGGTCCAAAGGCACTGGTACACATCAGTTAGCAATCAGCCATCGTTAGCAAAGGTTAGCAAATGCTAAATGCAGTTATCCTGATGAGCTTGTGTTAGTGACCACATGTCATTTCTGTCACATGTCAGTTCTCTCTATCAGCTGTTGTGTCTGCCTGGGTTTAAATTTGCTAGCATAGCTACTAACTACCCCTATAGCGAATGCAGAACTAGCTAACAACAGCTAACAGCTGCTAAAAGATCTTTAACGCTAGCGCTAAGTCCTGTCCGGGTCCAGACCGCTCTGAAAACAGTGGTGGCTTTGAGAACCGCCTGATTTAACATTAAACCCACTTGCTAGCACAGCTAATTCTGACTTAGCAGGCCTAGCAAATGTGAAATGCAGTTAGCGGGTGGTGATTTTTCCACAAACTGGCATGAAAGGTCTGCCTGATTTAACATTAAAGTACAAGACACACCTGGGCCTCTATGCTAGCGCCGCTAGTGCTGTCTGTAAATAAGACAAACCTGGTCTGTTATGGTTTTTAAACAGTGCAGTTTCAACACAATAGATTCGATTCTGTGCGTACAGAAGGAAACTCATGTAGAAGTGAGTAAATAATGAAATATGATATGTGGAGTGAGGGCAGAGATGTTTTATATAATGCAGGTCACAGATGGTCAGAGTCCTTTAAAAGCAGTGTGTTGTGTGTTTCACTGGTAGAGTATCATATATACTGTATATCATTACAGTTCTGGGATGTGCTGGTGATGGAAGCAGGCTGGAGTTACACTGTGTGCCTGGAAGCACTGTGAGTGTGGGTGGGCGGGGGGGCTGGTGTTGGTGGGGGTGGTGGGGGGATGTGGCTCAGTTCCCTGGTGAGATGTGAGAGTTTTTCAGACGTTCCCGTGTCCTTCCACTGACCGCCGCGTCCTTCAGTGAAACCGTTTCATAGGAAACAGTGGAGCACCTGGACTCACCTGAGGAGGAACAGAGACATCAGACTAACCACGTTTCTGAGATTCTCTCCATAATTAAGTGGTTAAGATGTAATCAGAGTGGTTCAGAGTGGTTTGGTGTGAAACGCTCTGTTCTAGATAAACGTACTGAGTCAGAACTGTTCACAGTGGTGGTGATAGGAACCAGACGTCCACCTCTAAAAGCTCCCTCACAGAAAGTTCCTACATGAAATGGTTATGAATTCACTGCCTGATGACTGAGACACTGTTTTATGATAGTTTAGAGAACTTAAACTCCATTCATGGTGGAGGGATACATGCAGGGCGCTGTTTAACCACACAAAAAATGTGATTATAGTGATTAGCTACACAAAACCATGTGATTAATCACAGTTCTACATGGAGTAACACGATTAATCACAATTAGTTACACAACATCTGATTAATCTCATTAACTACAAAAACCATGATTAATCACAATTATCTACACAGAGTAACACGATTAATTGTGATTAGCTACACAACTGGATGTGATTGATCACGATTAGTAAATAATGAGTAAAGAAATCCATTACAGTTCGATAAACGTAATCAGTCGTAATGGATCAACTCTGCTAGCTGTGCTATTGTAAATAATGAATATATCCTAATAGGAGTCTGCTATGCTAAGGCTAATCAGATTCTAACTGCTCCTGACTAGCTTGCAGTGTGATCACTAAGGCTATTGATTAACTGATTTGAGGATCAAAAGAACGTTTTCCATCAGCTGACCCAGCACTGTAAACACCAGTATACACGTTTTTACTCCTTTATTATTAATTACTGAACATTGAATATTAATATCTCTGATTTTACTATTGATTAATGAGGACGGTTTTACAGTGTTAGTCATTCCAGTATTGTACACATAAACTTATATCTATAAATGTTTACCATTAGTAAATGGTCCACAGTGGATTAAATACAGTAGAATACAAGTGCTGAGTCAGTTAGGGGCGATTTCCCACCAGGCCGTGCAGTTTATACCCTTAGAGTTCATCCATTTGGGTATGAATTATGTGCTAATAACAATATCTGGAGTTTAAAGTTTATTATAACTCAGACTATGTGGTGTTTTCCAGCTCTTACTTACAGACAGAGCACAATACATTTATTATTTATGCTACTGTTTGTGAATAAATATGAATATTTAACTAAATGTGAAAACAGTACAGCAGCGCAGTGCACTTATTATAATAATCATCAAATGAAAGGTTGTGAAAATACTATAGCAGTAGAGTTAATATTTATTTATTTATTTATTACTTTATTGTCTTTAGAATAACTGAATAGAAAAGTAACAACTGAGAACCTTTATATTTGTGTTTTTTAACAGTGCTCATCTGGATTTTAGCCAGTATTTCGTACATATGAATAGATATATAGTAATCTGAGCGTGCAGGACTTTTATTATGTTACGTATCTCTGTTTTCAGGATGTTGTGAGAAAGTTTTAGCACTGCTGTCATTACCGAAAGGCCTCCTGCAGATCCACACAGACGGTGTTTACAGTGTTTACTGCAGAGTCTCTGTCAATTAGCTGGACCTCGTCTAGACAGACGAGCGTGTCTGCAGAACCGTCTGATGTTTATTTCACAGCAAAACAAGCTAAACGTCTCGGACTGCACTGTGGAGGACCTTCACAGCTTTTCCCAAGACTTTATTTTGAAGAACCTGTCTGTGAGCTTTACAGATTCTCCTTAATTTACCTTCAGCCAAACACAACTCACCCACTCTAACTCTATAGTAGAAGTCAATGGGCAGACGCTTTAAAGGGGAACTCCAGTGTTCTTCATCCTGATCTCGCTGTAATAGAAGTCAATGGGCAGACGCTTTAAAGGGGAACTCCAGTGTTCTTCATCCTGATCTCGCTATAATAGAAGTCAATGGGCAGACGCTTTAAAGGGGAACTCCAGTGTTCTTCATCCTGATCTCGCTATAATAGAAGTCAATGGGCAGACGCTTTAAAGGGGAACTCCAGTGTTCTTCACCCTGATCTCCATGGAGCTGCTCTACAGATCCAGCAGATTCTCCTGTAAGTGCTAATCTAGTCCTAACCCTGATCCTGATCCTGGTTCTAGTCCTAATCCAGACTCCAGCTCTGCTGCTAATCTCCAGGCAGTGTTAGCAGTCTGAGCATTAGCAGGTGAGCCAGTAGTGGACCATTAAAATAAAGTGTGACTGAAAGAGTGAGGAATGTATCTGGCTGTGAAGCCCCTTGGAGACAGGGCAGTAAAGGGGGGGTCTCGGGCCGTGTTTACAGGGTCGTGTTTCAGCTCTGTGGGGGGCCAGCGGGGGTCACTCGGTTCACGGCTCCTTTGATGTGCGAACAGACGGCTAGACGCTGCAACGTGAGGAGCGTCTGGTGTGGAGAAGAGCGTCAGCACAACCGGAGAAGTGCTAAGTCATCTAACCCCTCACAGGATGTGCTAATGCTAGGCTAAAAATGGACTGGAGATCATTCTGAAGACCCCTCAGCCCCCCGAATTATAAAACATCATGCAGCAACCTCAGGACCACCGCTCAGTGCAGATCCAGTCCAGTCAGCCCCTCAGTGCTCTCTCTGTTAGCATGCATTCAGAGTGGGTTATTCACTTATAATGATGTTTAATCTGTATGTGGGTCAAAGGTCACACTGATAGACCAGGTGTCTGCCCAGACAGCAGACAGTTTTGGGCCAGTTCTGGCTTTCATGTATGACTGTTGGTTGACTACCAGGTAAATGCTAGGCATGCGGACCAGAACGGGGCCAGATCCTGGACAGCTTCACACGGCGTTGCCTCGTGTCTACATTCATGGGACAGTTCTGCCGTGAATGTTGTGGACCAACAATGTAGCTGGGCCAGACTGGGGCCAAATTTGGGCCCACATCCTTTAGTTCTACAGTGTGTGGGCCAGATCTGGGCCAAGGACCGAGCCGTATACCACGCCAGAACAAACCAAGTGGGCCAGACAAATTTTGCTAACTGGGTAAAGATTAGCATCTGGTTGAAAAGCTAAGGGATATGATGTTACTAGCTAGCTAAAAATAATAGATAGATACTTTATTGATCCCGAAGGAAATTTAGCAGCCAGTAGCAGTCACAAATAAACAAACAAACAAATAATACATAGAAATTAATTAATAATAATAATAATAATAATAATAATAATAATAATATTGAAGCCTGTTACACTGTTAGCATGGCTAAAATTACTCTAAGAGAAAGGTTAGCATAGATAGTTAGCTAACTTAACATTGTAGCCTACATATCATGGCTAGTTATACTCTGTGCTAGCTAGCTAACGTAGTAGCTAACACCACTCACTGCTGTACCAAGGACTAAGTAGCTCTCAGGGATTTGCTAATGCTGCTACATTGATGCCATAGCTACATCATTAGCTGCTGTAGCATAACTGAAGTTATACGCTAAGGCATTAGCTGTTAGTTAACATCATAGCCAAAACCAATAGCTGTTGTAGCATTCCTGAATTTGTGGTTTTATATTTCTGGCTTGCTAAGTTAACATTGTAGCCAATACTATGGCAACTTACTCTGAGACGTTTTCTGATGTTGCAAACCAGCTAAATTAACATTGTAGCCTACACCTAAAGGTATTTGCTAATGTTGCTAGCTAGCTAAATAAACACTGCGGCCTACACAACTAGCTAGCATAGTTGAAGTTACTCTACAGGACTTACAATGTTGCTAGCTAGCTAAGTTAACATCAAATTTACTAGCTACTGCAGCGCGGCTAAAGGTATTTGCTACATTTCTAGCTATGAAAATGAATGCTGTGGCCTACACCGCCAGCTAGCAAGGCTGAATTTACTCTAATGTTGCTAGCTAGCTAAGTTAATGTCACAACCTGTACCAGTAGCTACTGTAGCATGGCTAAAGGTATCTGCTAATGTTGCTAGCTAGCTAAATTAATGCTGAGCTGTGAATTCAGTGGTTAACAAACAACACAACTATACGCTGGTTAACCTTTAGCAGTAGCTAGGCTAGCGCTAACATTAGCTAACCATGTAAGCACAGCTAGCGCTGTGGTTGGCTGCAGTGATCAGCTAGCAGTGAGACCGTAAAAGCTAGAAGAGTCTAAAACACTCTGGAGGGCATTAACTGATAAATTAATTAATAAAGCTATTTTCTGCTTTAATATAAGAAACACCAGCAGGCCAAGCGAGTCTTGTTTCAGAGTGAAGGTTTCTTTCCAGTCGTACGTATACAGAGTGCCGCAGGGACGCCTTTTCAGCAGAGAGCATGCTGGGTAATCCCATCCACCAATTAGCCAAATCCCCCACCCCCAACTCACTGTACAGCTGTAATCTCCAGCAGCCTGAGAGATCACAGACAGAGCTAATGATGTCCCACCACAACTTCAGGCCATAAAAGAAAAGAGAAAACACTCTGAAAAACCAGGCCAGACGAGGACGAGGGTCCACAGTGTTTCCACAGAAACAGAGAGTCCACTCCTTCATTGACCCTTTAACGTCCGAGTCTAGAAGCCTCCTCTCGATCAGATCTTCATGTTCATGGTGTCGTACTGCGTCGTTAAGAAGAGCCCGTGTCCATGTTGGTGGGTGAGCTGTAACTCTGATGGAGCTCGTCTCATCACCGTTACTGCAGATACAGCCCTGCAGGAGGATCAACACCAACAACACTGACCAGAATGACCACAAACACATGAACAGATATGTGGACACTTTAGATGAGTCTCCAGCAACACTACGAGGAGAAGATCAGCTGATTGGTGGATCAGTATGACCTACACATCTCCAGAGTTCAGAACATTCCAGTGTGAGATTTTATAAAAACTAATAAAAGAGGCTCCAAAACTGACAAAGCTCTTAAACTCATACACAGATATAAAGATGAAGCTCCTTATTCACCAGATTCTCATCTAAATTTTCCGTTCCACCTTAAATGGAGCTGCAGTTGCACTGAGGCGCCTTAAATATAAAAAGTAATTAATTTACCTCAATTAATGCATTAAAGCTGAGACGCATTCGAGCCACGTTATAGCAGCGTAAACACAGCCGTCTCTCCAAGAGACATTCAACAACCGAAACTCCTCCCAGTACAACTGAAACCCCTCCCAGTACAACTGAAACCCCCCCCAGTACAACTGAAACTCCTCCCAGTACAACTGAAACCCCCCCCAGTACAACTGAAACTCCTCCCAGTACAACTGAACCCCCCCAGTACAACTGAAACTCCTCCCAGTACAACTGAACCCCCCCCAGTACAACTGAAACTCCTCCCAGTACAACTGAAACCCCCCCCCCAGTACAACTGAAACTCCTCCCAGTACCACCGAAACTCTGCCCAGTAGAACTGAAATTCCTTCCTGCCCCCCCGAAACCCCTCCCAGTACAACTGAAACTCCTCCCAGTACAACCGAAACCCCTCCCAGTACAACTGAAACTCCTCCCAGTACAACTGAAACTCCTCCCAGTACCACCGAAACTCTGCCCAGTAGAACTGAAATTCCTTCCTGCCCCCCCGAAACTCCTCCCAGTACAACTGTAACTTCTCCCAGTAAAACCAGAACTCCTCCTAGTACAACCAGAACTGTTGCCTCATTTAATTCCGCTGTTTTCTTCTCCTTGAGAAAAGATCTGAAAACCTCTTCAGCTCCAATCACACTGCTCATAGAAGCTTAATGGAAGCAGCTTCCCACTGACTCCTATTACAGGCGCAGTGCCTGTTCGTCCAGGAGAACGTGCTGGACTTATTAGCCATGCAGGCGCAGCCGGTCTGGAGTTGCCGTTGGAGACGCGTTTGCTCTGCACTGAAAGCGCTGTTTGACTCGTTCAGATGCAGCGTTTCGCTCCGCGAGCAGAAGCCCGTTCTGTTGTTGAAAGCTGCACTTGTTTGCTTTCTGTTCTGTTTACACTGTAAAACCTCCTCAAAGAGCCGCTGGTTGTGTCTGTTTTAACAATCTGTGAAGCCTAAATGCTCATAAACTCTCCGCGCTGCGCTGCGTGGACTCCGGCCGTGATGGCGCTGACAGTGGCTCCGGCACAAGAGGAACCGTGAGGCGTTGACCTCGGGCGCTAATAGAGGACAATGTGTTTGCTGGGAAGATTTGAAGGGTCGCTGTTCCCCGGGGGACGAGCCGGCAGCACACAGCCAGCGGCACTGACGCTAACGGCGCTAATGGCATGCGGCTACGTCCCTCGGGAACGCTTAGCGTTGCCAGAGACTCCACACACACTCCACCGCAGCACGGCCTCCTCCCACTGCAGGAGAAACTAGCACAACTAGCATCTGTTAGTGTTTCCTCACTCATCGGGATCAGTATTTATTTACTCTGCGTCACTCGGACAACCGGGAACGTGCAGTTAGAGAGAAGCTTCGGAGCAGCCCCACTTATGGAGCCTCTGTGGAAAGCGCGCTTTAGCAGTTTAGCATGATTATCGAGCTGGGAGCTGAGCTGAGCCGCATTAGAGCTGAGAAAACTCTGAGACGTGCAATGAGCCTGTAAAATAAAGGTGATCTTAGTCGGCTAGGTGACGCATCACTGTCCACTACAGAGATGAACTTACTTTATCTGTTAAACCGCCCGCTAACTAGCTAACGGAAGGACTCTTATAGTGAAAAGACGGTGATTGGAGTTTGGGTTAACGAGGCATTGCTGCACAAATTCAACCTAAAGTAAACTGTTCATTTGGCCATAATGTCCTCATATGCTGCTTAACCGTTTTTGTGTGTTTGCTGATTCTATGCTAAAAACACTCTGTTACTCATTTCCGTCACGGTTAGTTAATAAAACCCCATAGACATGAGGTGCTCTTCCTCAGGAGGGTTCAATTATATGTTTTTGGTATGTTTTCAGATGAAAAATGCCAAAATCAGTAACATTTTTAAGAATTACAAAGGCTCACCATTGCATTGAGTTTGGTTTTTGTGTTGTGAGTATCGTTTCTTGTTGTTTGGGTTGTGTTTGTGTCCTCTGTTATCTAGAACAGAGGTTCTCAACCACCAAGCTGTGGAGCAGTACCAGGCTGTCGATCATTTGATACCAGGCCTCATCAATGCTACAGTTAGCAGAGTAACCCAACTGCTGATATCTACTCTATTATTATTGTTATTGGTGCAGGTTCCACATTTTAAGGCTCTATTCTCACCACTGAAGTCTTCATAAACCTAACGGCCTACGTCTGACCGCTCTCAGCTGATGGCTAGCGTTAGCAAAGAAGTGAAAAAACCAGAAACTGACATCAACACACTTTTTACTGGAGCTGCAAACCATAAATATACATCCATAGATGCTGAACTGCAGTGATCACCAGCCCTCATCATGGAAACATACCGAGTCAGAACTGTTCACAGTGGTGGTGATAGGAACCAGACGTCCACCTCTAAAAGCTCCTCACAGAAAGTTCCTACATGAAATGGTTATGAATTCACTGCCTGATGACTGAAACACTGTTTTATGATAGTTTAGAGAACTTAAACTCCATTCATGGTGGAGGGATACATGCAGGGCGCTGTGAGGCAAAATAGTCCCCAAAGAAAACTTATTATTTCAGATTTTCCACTATTTTCCATCATCAACATTCCATATAAACTCAGAAGACTCGTGTAGGTTCACTGGTGGTTCTGGATAGTAAATAAAATGTCTATATCTGTGTTGTAGTCATGGCGACCCCTGGTTCCTATCACCACCACTGTAAAGACCTCTGAACCATTTCACACCAAACCACTCTGAATCTCTCTGTTTACATCTCCAGGACTTAAATTAGGTAGTAACCAATATCAAATTAGTTGAGTAATTAGTAAGTTACGATACCAAGAAGAAAAAGCATCATCTACAGCTACCTAAAATACAGACTCCTGGCCACTAGGGGTGCTAATGTGCCTGCTATGTTGGGAGATGTACGGAAATTAGCGCCTGATTACACAGCAGCAAAGCAGGCTAATCATGGGCGGCGTCCCCTACAGGTCATTCAAAGCCACTCAGTCTGCACTGTGACAAAGGGTCAGTTAGGTCTAGGCCAGCCCTGGTTAGCAGTTAGCAGTTAGCAGTTAGCCCCTGGCGTCTATCTTTAACGCTCAGGTTCTGGCAGTGGAGGGTCGTAATGCTGACTCTGTGTGAGCGTCTGGACAGTGGACGGTCAGATGATCCGCAGACTGACCCTTAGCGCTGGCCCGGGCCGCAGTGCAGCCTGGCTTACCGCTAGCAGGTCCTCCTCTTAATATGGAGCATGTATTTTAATACGGCTCTGAAACATGAGCGCGTTTATTTATTCATACGCCTCCAACCGCGCTCCATCAGGGAGACTTAACCTCTCTCTCCCTCCTTCTCTCTCTCTCTCTCTCTCTCACTCTCTCTCTGGCTCTCTCTTTCTCTCCCTCTCTCTCTCCTTCTCTCCTCCCTCTGGCTTTCTCCCTCTCTCTCTCCCTCTCTCCCTCCCTCTCTCTCTCTCTCTCTCTCTCTCTCTGGCTCTCTCTCTCTCTCCCTCTCTCTCTCTCTCCCTCTCTGTCTCTCTCCCTCCCTCCCTCTCTCTCCCTCTCTCTCTCTCTCCCTCTCTGTCTCTCTCCCTCCCTCCCTCTCTCTCTCCCTCTCTCCCTCCCTCTCTCTCTCTCTCTCTCTCTCTCTCTCTGGCTCTCTCTCTCTCCCCCTCGCTCCCTCTCTCTCTCTCTCTCTCTCTCCCTCGCTCCCTCTCTCTCTCTCTCTCTCTCTCTCTGACTCAGAGGAGTAGCAGCATCTAGCGGTCTCAGTGCAGGGAGAAATAGTAGCGTAAACATGCTGTATTTACACCTTGTTTTCTCCTGAACATTTCCGTCCAGTGGGTCCTTCAACAGGTCTGTATGTTTGTCTAATCTGTTAAAGTAAATATGATAAACAAACAGTTGTAGGGTTCTGTAAAGTACCAAAAAATGCTCTGTGTCAATAGTAAGAACAGTGGAACCGTTTCAGAGCCATATAAAACCACTTTTTTAAAGAACTGCAGCTCCTTTCTTCTCAGAACTTCACACACAGTTTAATATAAAAGCTTTTTAATAGAATAATTACATGTATTTGAAGAAAACAGTTTTCCAGCACCAGCTGGTCCGTGTGAAAAAGCAAAGGCCCCCTTAGTTGCTCACTCAACCAGTTAATGCAGTTTAGTTTGTAATTGGGATCAACTGAGCTGGACACACTCAGGCCTGATTGCTGCCCACCCTCCTCAGTCTAAACATCACATTTCCAGCAACGTGAAGTCGGACAAAAGATCTCAACAAGCAGCGACAAAAAGAAGAGAACGAAAGGTATCGAGTCTGAACAGTTAGCAGTCCGTTCCTGAGGATCTGGGACTCCGTAGAACCACAGTGAGCAATCATCTCCAAACGGAGACCGTGGTGAATCTTCTCAGAAAGCAGTCCCTGAAGACCCCAGACGAACATCTAAGGAACTGCAGGCCTCGCTCGCCTCAGATAAGGCAGGATTCCACCATTACAGAAAATGATGGCCAAAAATGGTATCTGTGGCAGAGCTGAGAGCTGAAAACCACCACTCATCAAGAGGAACATAAAGGGTCGTCTCACATTGGCCAAAAAACACACTGATGACCCCCGAAGCCTTGTGGAGTAACGTTCTGTGGACTGATGATGGAACATTTAGGAAGACAGGGGTCCTGTTACATCTGGCGTAAAGCTAACACAGCATTCCACAGTAAGAACATCATAGCGAAGCATGGTGGTGGTAGTGCGAAGGTGAGGGGATACTCTGCTGCTTCAGGGCCTGGACGACCTACCACAGTTGATGGAACCATGAATCCTGCAGAAGGACAGCAGTTTAGCTCCACCCATTCAGCCTACAGCAGTTTAGCCCCACCCATTCAGCTACAGCAGTTTAGCTCCACCCATTCAGTCTACAGCAGTTTAGCCCCACCATTCAGCCTACAGCAGTTTAGCTCCACCCATTCAGCCTACAGCAGTTTAGCTCCACCCATTCAGTCTACAGCAGTTTCAGCCCAGGCTGGTTTTTAAATGAGGCACAATACAGGGCAACCAATCATAACAGAGCTCATTTGCATAGATTAATTTTAAAGGCACAGTCTGTCTGATTCTGTTGGATACAGAGGGTTTGGAAAATGGTGAGTTAGAAATGATTTTGGTGCAGAAAACCACACAAATACTAAATCAATCAGAATGTAGGAGCTTTTGGCCTGAAACACTAGAGCTGAGCTCTTCCTTCTAAAATACAGCTGAAGCTTTATAGTATGAGCGCATAAGAAGAGGGTAAGTAGTAATAGTGCTTCAGGGTGTTAGGCTGTTTGAACAGCATGAGAGAGAGAGGGAGAGAGACAGACAGACAGACAGAGAGAGAGAGAGCGAGAGAGAGGGAGAGAGAGGGAGAGAGACAGACAGACAGACAGACAGACAGAGAGAGAGAGAGAGGGAGAGAGACGGACAGACAGACAGACAGAGAGAGAGAGAGGGAGAGAGAGAGAGAGAGAGAGAGAGACAGACAGAGAGAGAGAGAGAGAGAGAGAGAGAGAGAGAGGGAGAGAGAGGGAGAGAGACAGACAGACAGACAGACAGAGAGAGAGAGAGAGGGAGAGAGACGGACAGACAGACAGACAGAGAGAGAGAGGGAGAGAGAGAGAGAAACAGGCAGGCCGTTCCTGGACGCTGCATTAGCAGATCTGAGAGGACAGAGCAGCAGTAGGGAGAGAGAGACAGAGAGAGAGACAGGCTGTCAGGGCGACTCCGTGGCGCTCGGCCCTTGGGTCTTCACAGCGTCCGCTTTCTGTCACCTCCGTAACGCTCAGCTTATGCTGCTCAAGCAGCTCATCGCCTCCAGAACACACACCGTCTCCTAATAACCTCACCACCGGGAGAACCACACACCACCTGATCTGGAGCTTCAGCACTCAACACAGCCGCACCTTCAGCCCTACAGCTACACACACAACAATAATAATAATAATAATCACAACAGCAATAATATAATAATAATACTAATAATAATAATCACAACAATAATGATAATAATAATAATAATAATAATAATAATAATAAAAGTTAGAGCTGTCAAACAATGAATCACCATCAATCTCATTTCTCAATTTACTCAAAATGAAAAAGACTTTAAAATGAAGATTTGTTTTCCTTTATAAAGCACTGCACTGTTAGATCAGTGGACACAATGAGCTTCATCAGAATGTATTAATTACTTTAATCATTCAATAACACTATTTTAAACACACATCTGAAATATGAAGGTCACATGATGTCCACAGAGTGAACGAGGATCTTAAGATGCTGTACCTGAACAAAGATACAAAAAAATAGTATATTTAAAGTTAATTTTATTAAGGACATTTAAGTACAATTCAGGTATATTTACCAAGTATACTCATATCAGTGCACTGGTAGTAAACTTGTACTATTTCAATACTTCTAAATTGGCCACTTTTAGTATATAAACGTATACTTTTAAGTACACTTCAGCTGTAAGAGCAGGAAACTTTTAGGACTACACTAAAAGTAAACTTATAGTACTGTTAGTGTAAAGTTATATATTTCCATCCCACTTTTTAGTTTATGAAAGTGCACTTTTAAGTACACTCAGTAAACTACTGATTTAATACTTTCTAGAATTAGAATTCTAATTCTACAGTGTAAGTATAATTGTTTGTTTTCTGTTTATGAATTTAATCTAACACTCATAATTTAATACTTATATATTTTGCTCTATAAAGCATACCGCTACGTTTTTGTTTAGATAAAGTTTTTATACTTGAAATATACCTTTAACTGTACGAAGTAGACCTGAAGTTAGTCAATATGAACTCCACCACTACACATCTAAAAATTCACCAGAAGACCTTAGGATTCAGAACATGTTTGTCTCCGTAAATCAGAAATGTCAAGCGAATATTGTATATGATACCAAGATATACGAACAGAAGAACTCAATCAACATTCCAGCTCAAAACAAAACACATCAAGCACACAGTTTGATATTGGAATTTGTGTTCGATCTCAATCAAAAGATTCTGTACAAATATATTGCCAAATATACTTGTCAGTGTAAGTGAAGTATACTCATTTTATTTAGTGTAATTCTGGTAAGTACGTAAAAAGTAAACTCACTAGTTTAGAGAAACCAGCAGGAGAAAAAACACACAGAAAGGGGGGGGGGGCTGGTCTATTTGCTGCCTTCAGTCTTCAGCAGCTGTGTGTGTGTGGGGGGGGTCCTGGATCTTTTGCCCGATGGGAGGGGGACTGTTTGTGACCTGAGTGGGTTAAGGCCTTGATGATGTTGCTAGCCCCCTTATGTAGGCGGCTTGGATACATTGTGTCCAGATTTGGGAGCTTTGTTCCCACAATCCTCTGTGCAGTCTTCATTATCCAGGCCAAGCCTCTCCGGTTCTCTGGCGTACCACACATGACGCAGTAGCAGAGAACGCTACACCCATTTTTGTGGTTACTCTTCCATGGTTATGTTAGGTCTATACCCGTTCCCATGGTTACTCTAAATCGTTGTAATTGTTATGTTAGGTCTACATCCGTTACCATGGTTACTCTACAATATAAATTCACATGAAAGATGCTTTGTGCAGGTTTCTGCTCACTCCGCGTGCATGAAGAGCTAAATCTGCCGGTGTGGGTTTGTGCAGGTTAAAGGCTGTGCGGACGCCGGTGAGGGGTTAGACTGAGTGGTCCACATTACTGCCTGCGCATTAATAATTGATCAGCATCAGTATTTCAGTACTGGTGCTCGGCTCAGGCCTTTGGTAATTACAGTGTGAAATGATGGTGAAGCGCTGAGCCGGCGCTGCTTATCTCCTGCATTTCTGTGTGTAACTGATTAGCTCTACTGTCAGAGTCCCTCAGAAACGGCAGATAAGCATCAGTCTGTTTGTCTGTGGACTGTGGAGCTCTTCATTAATAAAATCAATTAGCATCCGCCTGCAGTTCAGCTCCGATCACCGAGGAGACGCTGAGTCTCCTCCAAACAGGCGGCTTTCCACCGGGGCGCTCTTCAGATTCCAGACTTTAATCCTCCTCCACTCTCAGAGTGACGAACAGAGCAGGTCGGCTCTCGCCGCCCTCCGTCCACATCACGGAATACGGTTACAGCGCCGACTGACCCACAAACATCCACCTGAACAACAGCCACAACACTGACAGGTGGAGCAGCGCGCTACACCTGTTTACATGGTTACGCTACAATAGTTTCCATGGTTACACTACACCCAATTTCTTGGCTACACTACACCCATTTCCATGGTTACACTACACTTGTTTCCATGGTTACTCCTGTCCATTTCCATGGTTACACTACACTCATTTTCATGGTTACACTACACTCGTTTCCATGGTTACACCTGTCCATTTCCATAATTACACTACACCCATTTCCATAGTTATACTACACTCATTTACCTGGCTACGCTAAGTCTATTCCCATTTCCATGGTAACATTAGGTCTATGCTCATTTACATTTTTATGCTAAGTGTCCGTGGTCACTAATGCTAATAATTCATTTGAATTTTAATTAATTTAATTCATTTTATTAATTCATTGTTTTGCCCATTTTGTTATTAGATGTTATCTTTATTATCATTTTATAACCCTTTCTTTAAAATGTTTCCTTTTCAAATACCTTATTTCTGTCATTTTTATTCCGTCTTCATCGTCCAGTGATTTCTCTATTTTCTGTTTTTGCTCTGTGCTGTTTTTATGCCTTTCTCTGTGTGAAGTACTTTGAGCTGAGCAGTTAGCTGAGGTCCACTGGTGTTAACATTAGCGCTAACTGTCTCTGTACAGACCTTGACTTTGTTTCTCCATTGCTAAGCTAGCTGCTATATTAAGGTTAGGCCTCTAACAGTAACCAGAAGAACTGCTGTACTGTATCAGCACGAAAGTGAGTCAACAGCAATGAGGGACTAAAGCAGCCCAAAGCAGGACATGAATATCTAATCACTACTTAGCTAACGTAGCTCTGTTATGTCGGGATCAGACGAGACTATTCTGCCGAAAAGTCTAACGTCAGTATTTTTGGTATTTTCCTGACTAGTCTGACGTTTCCTACGACGTGTTCCTTCATGTTAACCAACAGACTGACAGAGTTCTGTCTGCCGCACATACATGAACACAGTGAAGGGAAAGAGCGACAGCAGATTTAAGGTGGAACAATGAAACAGAGGAACGGTTCTCTGAGCTGTGGAAACTGTCTGATCGCAGCGTTAGCTAGCTGAGCTCGCATGTTTCAAAATAATCTTCAGCAGTTATGAGCAGCGAACGCTACCTCAGAATTCAGAGTGAAGCTCGTCACAATCCACTGACGCTGCTCCAAACAGCCGCGACCGTGTCGCGTAAGTGGACCGTAAACGGGGAGCGTTTGAGGAGGATGAGGGGATTTGAGGAATAAAGCTGATCTTTTCTTAAAAACATTGAGGCCCAGCCGAGCTATCAGACGCTAGCAGAGCGCTCAGTGGAAAATAACACGGCTAACCGCGCGCGCTGCGTTTTCACAGATAACCTGAGGAATAATCCCTACAAAATCAATCTGCTCGCTGCTTTTCTGCCCGCGATGTTATCTGATAAAGACAGAGAGAGCTGTTCTCCCACTCCTGACTTCTCTCCCATCTTTCTTTCTGTTCTTTTTTCCTCTCGCCTGCCCATCCCTCACTGCACATCCCTCCCAAGGTTAGCGAGGCCTTACACTCCAATTCAGTGAGCTGTCGAGAACTATTTAATCCATAGTGCGGCTAAAGAAAGAATTCATACTGGAGGCCTGTTCAGACCCCATGGCAATCTCATTTTCACTGTTATTTCTTTATTTATCTATTTTCTTCAGATGAAAGCGCTGGCATGTAAAAGCCTGAATGCTAACTGTGATAAAAATCGATAAAAGCTTTCTGCCACATGAAAAGCAGCTCTGAATGAGAGTCCTTGTCATCAAAGTCACATGATTATTGTTTTTTTCTTTATCTCTCATCATTTCTCTGATTTTTTTCAGGTTATTGATATCAAGGAAAAGCTGAAGAAGTCGAAGAAGTTTTGGTCGACTCTGCCGGACGCCATCTGCACTAAAGAGAGAGCGAGCGAGGACGAGGAACAGTGCTGGAACAGTCACACTAAAGGAAGGCAAGGCTTTGCTCTTCATCCTTAACACAAATTAGGCCAGGTTCATAAAACGTGTCACCGGATTTAACGTGATGTTAAGAGCAAATGGGTGATTCTACGACTGGGCTTCCATTTCCATGGTTACGCCACACCCATTATGATGGTTACACTATACAGATTTCCACTATCACACCCTTTTCCATGGTTACAATAACCTGATTTCCCTTTAATGCTACAACCATTTCCATGGTTACGCTACGTCTACACTCATTTCCATGGTTACACTGCATCTACACTCATTTCTATGGTTACGCTACGTCTACACTCATTTCCATGGTTACACTACGTCTGCAACCATTTCTATACACCTATCTCTATAGTTAACACTTTACCACTGTTCTGATAGTCATTTCCATTTTAAGCGACGTTTCCATCTACACATTTCCATGGTTACGTAATTTCTAAACCCATTTTCATGGTTGTGATACAGTCATTTCCATTTTATTCTGTAAAATAATATGAACTGTAAATTAAAAGAAACCTCTGTGTCTGTAATTACGGTATAAATGGTAACGGTTATTAATACGGCAGGTGGTAAATGGTGAACGGCTGTGTGGTATTATTATTTTATAGTAGTGTGGTTTAATAAAGGGAACGATGAAGCGCGTGAGCAGCTGCAGCGTTTGAGTTTAAAGTGGTGAATTTAGAGATGTAGGGTTTACTGTAATCCACACTGAGGAAGTGAAGGGCTCTCTCTCTCTCTCTCTCTCTCTGTCTGTCTCTCTCTCTTTCTCTGTCTGTCTCTCTCTCTCTCTCTCTTTCTCTGTCTGTCTCTCTCTCTCTCTCTCTCTTTCTCTGTCTGTCTCTCTCTCTCTCTCTCTCTCTCTCTCTGTCTGTCTCTCTCTCTCTCTCTCTCTGTCTGTCTCTCTCTCTCTCTCTCTGTCTCTCTCTCTCTCTCTCTCTCTCTCTCTCTGTCTCTCTCTCTCTCTCTCTCTGTGGTTAAGCTGATGTGTGTAGTCTGAGGTTTTAAATGATGAGAATTCCTCTAATCCAGATAAGAGTTTAACTGTGGAGCTGAGTGAGAGTGATCAGGCTTATCTCTGCACTGTGAGAAGAGTGCACAACTCACTCACATCTACAACACGCTCACTACTCACGCTCACTACTCACTCACATCTGCAATACAACACGCTCATGCTCACTACTCACTAACCTGCACACTCACTACTCACACTCATTACTCACTAACCTGCACTCTCACTACTCACACTCCCTAAACTGCACGCTCACTACTCACACTCAATACTCACTAACCTGCATACTCACTACTTGCTAACCTGCATGCTCACTAATCATAAACCTGCACACACTACTCACGCTCACTATTCACTCTCACTACTCACTAACCTGCATACTCACTACTCATGCTCACTAATCATAAACTTGCACACTCACTACTCACTAACCTGCATGCTCACTACTCACTAACCTGCACACACTACTCACGCTCACTATTCACTCTCACTACTCACTAACCTGCATACTCACTACTCATGCTCACTAATCATAAACCTGCACACTCACTACTCACTAACCTGCATGCTCACTACTCACTAACCTGCACACACTACTCATGCTCACTATTCACTCTCACTACTCACTAACCTGCACGCTCACTATTCACTTTCACTACTCCCGCTCACTACTCACTAACCTGCACGCTCACAACTCACTAACCTGCACACTCACTCCTCACACTCACTACTCACTAACCTGCACGCCCACTATTTACGCTCACTATTCACTCTCACTACTCCTGCTCACTACTCACTAACCTGCACGCTCACAACTCACGCTCACTACTCACAAACCTGCACGCTCACTATTCACTTTCACTACTCCCGCTCACTACTCACTAACCTGCACGCTCACAACTCACGCTCACTACTCACTAACCTGCACGCTCACTATTCACTTTCACTACTCCCGCTCACTACTCACTAACCTGCACGCTCACAACTCACTAACCTGCACACTCACTCCTCACACTCACTACTCACTAACCTGCATGCCCACTATTTACGCTCACTATTCACTCTCACTACTCCTGCTCACTACTCACTAGCCTGCACCCTCACTATTCACGCTCACTACTAACTAACCTGCATGCTCACTACTCACAAACCCGCACACTCACTACTCACTAACCTGCACCCTCACTACTCACACACCTGCATGCTCACTAGTTACAAACCTGCATGCTCACTAGTTAAAACCTGCATGCTCACTAACCTGCACCCTCACTAATCACGCTCACTACTAACTAACCTGCATGCTCACTACTCACTAACCTGCATGCCCACTATTTACGCTCACTATTCACTCTCACTACTCCTGCTCACTGCTCACTAACCTGCACCCTCACTATTCACGCTCACTACTAACTAACCTGCACGCTCACTACTCACAAACCTGCACACTCACAACTCACTAACCTGCACCCTCACTACTCACACTCACTACTGACAAACCTGAATGCTCACTAACCTGCATGCTCACTACACGTGCTCACTACTCACAAACCTGCATCCTCACTACTCACAAACCTGCATGCCCACTACTCACAAACCTGCATGCTCACTACTCACAAACCTGCATGCTCACTACTCACAAACCTGCACGCTCACTACTCACAAACCTGCATGCTCACAAACCTGCACGCTCACTACTCACAAACCTGCATGCTCACTACTCACAAACTTGCATGCTCACTACTCACAAACCTGCACGCTCACTATTCACAAACCTGCATGCTCACTAACCTGCATGCTCACTACTCACAAACTTGCATGCTCACTACTCACAAACCTGCACGCTCACTATTCACAAACCTGCACGCTCACTATTCACAAACCTGCATGCTCACAAACCTGCACGCTCACTACTCACAAACCTGCATGCTCACTACTCACAAACTTGCATGCTCACTACTCACAAACCTGCACGCTCACTATTCACAAACCTGCATGCTCACTAACCTGCATGCTCACTACACATGCTCACTACTCACAAACCTGCACGCTCACTATTCACAAACCTGCATGCTCACTAACCTGCATGCTCACTACACATGCTCACTACTCACAAACCTGCATGCTCACTATTCACAAACCTGCATGCTCACTACACATGCTCACTATTCACAAACCTGCATGCTCACTAACCTGCATGCTCACTACACATGCTCACTATTCACAAACCTGCATGCTCACTACTCATGTTCACTACTCACTAACCTGCACGCTCACTTCTTATAAACCTGCACACTCAAAACTCACTAACCTGCACACTCACTATTCACGCTCCGTACTCACTAACCTGCAGGACGTTGAGAGAGTGTATATATATTTATGGAGAGAGAGAGAGAGAGTGTGTATATATATTTATAGAGAAAAAAGACAAGGGGACAAAGAGAAAAAATCTTTCGATTTCTCTGTTGCTCTTTCATCTTTCTTTTTTTTTCCATTCTTCTCCCATTCCATCTCTCTCCATTTCTCTCTTTATCTCTATTATATATCTCTCTCTCTCCATCTTCCTCCTCTATCTCTCGTTATCTCTCCACTCTCTCAATCTTTCATTGTATCGCCCCATCTCCATTCATCTCTCTCTCATCCATCTTTCTCTCTTTTAAATTCTGTCTCTCTCCATCTGTCTCTGTCTGTCTCTCTCTCTCTCTCTCTCTCTCTCTTCTGTGACGATAGTGTTTTTCCAGCTCTCAGTCACAGCAGTGTAGTTTTTGTACAGTGTAATCAGCAGAAGTTTGATTAGCTGTTTAGTTGTTTGAAGTTCGCTGCCGGCTTTACTGTCACTGTTAGTCAGTGTGTGAAAAACCCCCTGGTATTCGGGGGTCCCCCTGGCTTCTCCAACGTTGGCTGCTAACTCGGCGCTGATGCTTCACTGGTGACAAAACAATTCTCCTTCTGTAGAGTCTCTGTTCTAGTGCGGTTCTGCGCTCTTCCTCACAGTAACTGAGATCTTCCTCGTCTCCTCTTCTGTAGAGTCTCTGTTCTAGTGCGGTTCTGCGCTCTTCCTCGTCTCCTCTTCTGTAGAGTCTCTGTTCTAGTGCGGTTCTGCGCTCTTCCTCACAGTAACTGAGATCTTCCTCGTCTCCTCTTCTGTAGAGTCTCTGTTCTAGTGCGGTTCTGCGCTCTTCCTCTCATTAACTGAGATCTTCCTCGTCTCCTCTTCTGTAGAGTCTCTGTTCTAGTGCGGTTCTGCGCTCTTCCTCACAGTAACTGAGATCTTCCTCGTCTCCTCTTCTGTAGAGTCTCTGTTCTAGTGCGGTTCTGCGCTCTTCCTCACAGTAACTGAGATCTTCCTCGTCTCCTCTTCTGTAGAGTCTCTGTTCTAGTGCGGTTCTGCGCTCTTCCTCACAGTAACTGAGATCTTCCTCGTCTCCTCTTCTGTAGAGTCTCTGTTCTAGTGCGGTTCTGCGCTCTTCCTCACAGTAACTGAGATCTTCCTCGTCTCCTCTTCTGTCTTCAGTGTGAGAAATGAGGAACAGTCACTCTTCACTCCAAACTCTTGGGAAACTGGGCGAGTTTTCAGATTTACAGATCTGCTGCAGCTCATTGTAAAGTTTTTCAGAAGAATCCAGGCAGAGTTACAGTTTCTAGGCTATGAAGGACCAACTGGGTGAACCAGCCTGCTACAGCGCCACCCTGAGGCAGAGCAGTGCTGCAGCTCTAGTTAGTTAAGAACACCAGAGACAGAAGCTGATTGTGGGGAAAGCAGATAAACAATCAGCTTCACTGAATCTGGATTTGAGCAACAGTCAGCATAACATCATAAAGTTTTTTTCAGAGCCCCAGAATTTAGATTTTGAGACATTCAGGGGGCTCAGGAGATTAATTAAGGGGTCCTGGACCCCCAGTGCCCCCTGTATTTTGCACCATGGTGTTAGCTTACTCATAGCATGGATGCAGCAATGTGCATATTTAAACTCTGAGGATCCAGCGACGTTTGAGGGAAAACGTATGTAGGACGAAACGTATCAGCTTTGGAAGAAGCCGGTTTAGCACAAGGTGAGATAGCGGATTTTCAAAAACACCTAATTTTTCCCAAAGAGATAAATCAGACGGGTCCTCAGAGCCCCCAGATGATCTGCACTCCTGCTCCATCCTTGTGCACTGTGAGGTTGGAACCAAAACCTTGACCATCTGAGAACAGGTTTGAAGACCCTTACAGTTCCTAAAATGACGACACTTCCTCTGAGATCTCCGGCAGCTCGGTGTTAAATTTGCCCCTGAATGTGATGTAACAGGCTGCCATGTAAACAGTGCTAATCATGCTAATCACTCTTGTCTCATTTGTTTTGTCTTGGAAATCATTTTCATAGCAGATGGTGAAATAACTGTGGAGTTTTCCCCACAGCAGTATGGTAATGAAAATTAGCATCCAGCTAAACAGCAGCTAGCGCAGCGTAGCAGGGAGCGTGAAGAGTGTTTCTCCGCTCTAAACTCCCCTGCGTTCAGTCTAATTACAGCGCGAGTTAAGATTTAGAGGAGGACAAATTTAGGTCGAGCTTTGTTTTGCTCTGATCTGCTGTGTGAGATGTGCTCTCGGTGGAATATTCTCATTATTGGCTAATTACACAGCGGCTCGAAAAGAGACGCTCGCGCGATACCCAGAAACTCAAAGAGCCCTCCACACATTCCAGCCATTTATCACAAACAGCTCCACCTAGAATAGCAATCATGCACAAACAATCGGCCGCTTTTTAAACCGTAATTAAGATAGCAGCATCATTACAAAACATACAAACGAAGAGGCGCTTTCAGCGGACTGGCTCGACTCCATACACGCTCAGGCGTTTATTATTTCACCATGACTCAGACACAAACTCATATCACTGTTTTCATTTCTGACACAGCGCCAGCGTACCAGCCACTTAAACTTCAGAACAGAAACAATAACAGATCCAGCACCATGCTGAGAAAAGCAATATTCATCACACCAGCCTGTTTATAACAAAATAGAACAATATATGAAATTACCCAACCCAAATACAATGAATGTGTTCACTACCATATACATAAACCAGCCTGAAGAATCACACTGATATATAACAACATATACATAAACCAGCCTGAATAATCACACTGATATATAACAACATATACATAAACCAGCCTGAATAATCACACTGATATATAACAACATATACATAAACCAGCCTGAAGAATCACACTGATATATAACAATATATACATCAACCAGTCTGAAGAATCACACTGATATATAACTATATATACATAAACCAGCCTGAAGAATCACACTGATATATAACTATATATACATAAACCAGCCTGAAGAATCACACTGATAGATAACTATATATACATAAACCAGCCTGAATAAGCACACTGATATATAACAACATATACATAAACCAGCCTGAAGAATCACACTGATATATAACAATATATACATCAACCAGTCTGAAGAATCACACTGATATATAACAATATATACATCAACCAGTCTGAAGAATCACACTGATAGATAACTATATATACATAAACCAGCCTGAAGAATCACACTGATATATAACAACATATACATAAACCAGCCTGAAGAATCACACTGATATATAACAACATATACGTAAACCAGCCTGAAGAATCACACTGATATATAACAACATATACGTAAACCAGCCTGAATAATCACACTGATATAAAACAATATATACATAAACCAGCCTGAATAATCACACTGATATATAACAACATATACGTCAACCAGCCTGAATAATCACATTGATATATAACAACATATACAACAACCAGCCTGAATAATCACACTGACATATAACTACATATACAACAACCAGCCTGAATAATCACATCACACTGGTGTATTAAATAATCACAATGGTATTAATGTGTGGACCATATGGCAAAACATATGCCATGATAAATATATATACACACTGTACACTAAACAATATGCATTACACTTGGCACACTACACACAATATATACTACACTGCGCAATAAAAACAGTCCACACAATACACTACACACAGTACACTACACACAATACACTACACACAGTACACTACACAGTAAACTACACAGAACTATACAAACAGTACACTACACACAGTACACTACACACAGGACTCTACACACAGGACTCTACACACAGGACTCTACACACAGGACTCTACACACAGTACACTACACAGTAAACTACACAGAACTATACAAACAGTACACTACACACAGTACACTACACACAGTACACTACACACAGGACTCTACACACAGGACTCTACACACAGTACACTACACGTAATACACTACATGCTGTACACTACTGGCAGTACTCTACACACAGTACTCTACACGCAATACACTACATGCAGTACACTACACGCAGTACTCTACACGCAGTACACTACACGTAGTGCACTACACGCAGTACACTACACGCAGTGCACTACACGCAGTACACTACACGCAGTACACTACAAATAGTACTCTACACACAGTACTATAAACGCAATACACTACACACAGTACACTACACATAGTACTCTACACACAGTATTCTACACATAGTACACTACACATAGTACTCTACACACAGTACACTACACATAGTACTCTACACACAGTATTCTACACATAGTACACTACACGCAGTACTCTACACACAGTATTCTACACATAGTACACTACACATAGTACTCTACACACAGTACTCTACACGCAATACACCACACAGTGCACTACACGCAGTACACTACACATAGTACTCTACACACAGTACACTACACAGTACACTACACATAGTACTCTACACACAGTACACTACACAGTACACTACACAGTACCCTACACATAGTACACTACACATCGTACTCTACACACAGTAAACTACACACAGTACTCTACACGCAATACACCACACAGTGCACTACACGCAGTACACTACACATAGTACTCTACACACAGTACACTACACAGTACACTACACATAGTACTCTACACACAGTACACTACACAGTACACTACACAGTACCCTACACATAGTACACTACACATCGTACTCTACACACAGTAAACTACACACAGTAAACTACACGCAGTACACTACACATTCCACCTCTGCACTGAGCGCGGTGTTGAGCGTGAGGCAGGTGGGATGAGATGTATGAACAGAGGAATAGATGTTCTCCACCTTACTGTGCTTGTCTGATGGATTATGATGGTTTATCTGACCTTCATGCCATCTGCTGAAGGAAGAGCGGCTCTGTAGATGCGTGTGTTTGTATGTTCAGAGTGAAGGTATGAATTATTCAGGAGGTTCTCAGAGCTGCTGTGATGGTGAGGAAGTTTAAAGGTTGTTGTCTGTCTGTCTCTCTCTTTCTCTCTCTCTCTCTCTCTCTCTCTTCTCTGCAGATACTTCCCGGAGGTGGTGAAAGATGGTTTGACCAACCAGCTGAACAACCCTGAAGTTGAAGTGGATATTACGAGGCCGGACACTTTCATCAGGCAGCAGATCATGGCCCTGAGGGTGATGACCAACAAGCTGCGCAATGCCTACAATGGAAACGACATCTACTTCCAGGACTCCAGTGAGTCTCACACCAGATTATACAAAGTTCTGTAATAGACAACCCGTTTCCATGGCTGCACCATAACCATTACCGTGGTTACACCTGTTTCTTTGAATAAGTTGCTTCTGTTTCCATGCTTGCGTTACTCTCATTTCCATGGTTACTCTGTACCTGTTTCTAGTTACGCTATGCTCATTTCTGTAGTTATGCTGCACCTGTCGTCATAATTACACCACACTATTTCCATGGTTACACTATACCTGTTTCCATGGTTACTTTATGCCCGTTTCCATGCTTATGCTGCACTAAATTCCGTGATTACGGTATACCCGTTGTCATGGTTATGCCACACCAATTTTGGTGAAATAGCTAAACTCATTTCCATGGCTACACTACACCTGTTTCCATTGTTACCCAGTTCCATTCTTAAGCTACATCTGCTTCCATGGTTACACTACACCCATTTCCGTGTTTATACCTTACTGGATTCCATCGTTAAGTTACGCCAGGAACACACTACACCCAGTTCTCGGCCACATATGAAGGAGCCTTCGAAATGGGACAGCCTAGATGCGCCGCTGTAACACAATCGGAATTGGAGCACAGCTTTATTTAGCTAACCACCTTTAGCATTAGTTGTTGCCATAAAGAACTTGATGTTGTCGCCCCAATGCTAAACTAGCTTGTTGAGCTAAAGTTGACATCCCTAATGTCCACGATAAGAGTGCTGTAGTGTGCGAGTATGAAAGTGAATCATCAATAATGTGAGACTAAAAACAGCCCAAACCTGTTTATCTAATCGCTACTTAGCCAGCTAACCTAGTTCTGTTAGCTAGCAGAGTTTGCATGTTTCAAACAAATATTCAGCAATTATCAGCATCTAAAGCGACACCAGAACAAACAGCGAAATGGAATTTGTGGTCAAAATTCGATCAAAATATTTTACACAAAGTGTTAAGTTAAAGAACACAAATAAAGGAATCCAGAAATGCTGTATGTCCTGAAACATTTCAGACGTGTGGCCGATGCACTGAAGGACTTCAGTGACGTTCACGTCCTCATTTTACAGAGGCGAAGTTCTCCATCGAGTCACGTACAGCCAGAGAGCCAGTGCAGCTTTACAGAACGGTTTGATAACAGAAATGAAAATAAACTCAGGACAGCATTAATAAACCGAATCCTGAGGCACGTAGAGGAAGTTCTGCAGATTCAGGAGGAAGAGCTGAGCGGAGGGGGTTTAATTACGCCGTCGACGGAGATTCTACGTAGAAAATCCTTTAATCCGCGTCCAAGCCGAAGCTTCCCAGCGCTTTCTTTGGGTGCTGCAGTGGGTGGTGATCAGAAATGAGTAACGCTGAAGCGTTTCCTGCAGTTTGGCTTTAATCAGCTCCTCTTTGAAGTGGACAGATGAAATCTTCCTGGAGGAAGATAAAGAGGTTTTCATCATTTACTCAAACTGGGGCAGTTGTTCACCTCAGTCCTCAAACGGGACCACGGGAGTCTGACGGTGTCTAAAAGCGTCCGATGATGCCTGAAGCTGTTAGCTTCATTTAGCTCTTCCACCCCAATAAACGATCCACTGCTAACAAACAGACTGAATTAAACGACAGTCCAGGTTTTACTGTAATGGAAGCTCCAGCGCTGGTTAACGTGGAGATCATCGTATTTGTGTCTGTTTATCTGTATCTGTGTATAAAAATACTAAAGCAATGAAACAACAGACGTGAGTGATAACTGACAATATCAGCTTCATGAACAATCTGCACTGTGCTAAAGTCATCATAAACACTTATTTACCTTCATACACTCCAGAACCCGCCAATCAAGCACAAGAACCCAGAGACGCCAGGCTAAATCAAGACCTGGAAACACCCCTAAAATATAACTATAACTCAGTCCTCACCTGTAAGTCTAGCGCTTCCTCAATAACATCAGCTCCTGATTTCTAAACCCTCACGAGGCCAGAGATGAACATTCTCCTCTGGCTTTGCTAACAGTTGAAGCTAATCTTATTAAAAAGGCTTACAGAAACTCGGCTTAGTGAATTATTCACTCTGCCAGGTGAGGAGAAAGCTGCCAAGCATTATTACGTCACCTTGAAGAAGGATTAAAATAAACACTTGGGAAAAGCTGCTAAGATAACGTTAGCTAGCTCGGTTTTTAAAGCTAGCATTATCAGCATGTTTTAAAATCATCAAACTGCGTTACCTCACACTGCACCAGAGCGGACACCAGCACGGTGTGGTGATGTGCAGATTGTTGTTCAAAGACATTCAAGAGTTCACTATGGTAATGTTAGCTAGGTTAGGCTGCTAATGCTAATGCTAATAGCATGCTTCTTCAGTGATTAAGCACTACATAATCAATAAGTGCAGCAGTCTGGACACCAGAACGACCTGTGATCACATTCAGTCGACATCACTAAATTGATCTCCACTACTAAAGGTAACAGAGTGAACGCTAGAACAGTGTGTTGATGGTTGTCTTTAAGATGCAGAGCTGCTAAGGTAGCGTTAGCTAGCTGGGTCACTGATGCTAACATGGTTAGCGTGTTTTAAAATAAGAACACTATTAAATCCCCAGAATAGACGCTAAAATTGTGTGTTGATGTTCTCAGAATGTTCACTTTGTAAATGGCTGGCTAACTATAGCAAACTACAGCTAACGCTATTAGCACAGTTAGCTCCACTAACCACGGCGTGTCTGTTGCAGGTGATGAAGGCAGCGGGTCCGGCAGCGGCAGCGGCTGCACCGAAGGCTGCACCACCGAGTTCGACTTCGTCCCCACGGAGGCGCCGGTGGTGGAGGCGGACCGGAGCGACCCCCAGCCGGCCGCGGACACGGCCGGTCACCACGGCAACGCCCCGCCTCCGCCCTGGCTGGTGGCGGCGATAGCGGGGGCGGGCCTGCTGGTGCTGATGCAGTGGAGATAATGGGGCGCATGGAGGGGCGTGGCCAAAAAACACAGCAGACTTTATTAGGACACAGCGCAGCTCCTCCCACGCTGATTAGCCCCGCCCGCCCTGGGGCAAAGGGGCGAGGCTTTCTACGGATAAAACCCTGGGGATTAAAACCTGAAGGAGAGAGAGAGAGAGAGAGAGAGAGAGAGCATCCAAACCTCTGCATCCCGCTTGTTCCAAAGATGCAGCTTCATCCTCCAAAAAACGACGGCTTTTCTCTCGTTAGCTGACGAAAAAACGAGGAAAAAACGTCCCTCTGCGGAGTCGGAGGGGTGGAGAATGTCAGCAGCACGTTCCTCGAAAAAGCCCTTTCAACAAAATACCTGAAAACAACAACAACAACGACAAAAGAGATGAAGAAGAATCTATTTTTGTTTTTTATACCGCGTGAGATGAGAACCTTAACGAAAAAATAAAAACAGTCTGATGTTTCCTGTGTTTTCCGCCTCTTCCAGACCCGACGCCGGAGATGAAAACCCACAGACGTGGAAGGGAAAGGCAAAAAAAGATTAAAAAAGAGAGAAAAGTACAAATCAAATTCGCTTCTGTGCCACTGTGAATGCATGAAGTCATACGGTTTGTGTAAAACTCACTGGAGCTTTTCTGTTCTTCTCCTTTTCTTTCCTTTATTATTGTTATTATTATTTTTTAATATAACTGACATTTTTGCGGGTTTCCTTTCCCACTAATATCCACATCCACAGTCTAAAGGCAGAGATTTTACCTATCAGATGTTCTGTTTTCTTATAAAGGCAGAGGATTTATTTATATTTCTAATATAATTCTATATTTTGGCTTTAGCGGATTTTACCTGAGACAGAAGTCGAGCTCAAATATAAAGAGATAAAAAGAGAAGAGTGGCGTTTTACTGCTCTCGTCAGAGCAGACGCTAATTTATTTCCTGCTCGTGCGTTTTATTTCCTGTTTCTGAGACTGAATTAAATGTCAGTATGAGAGAGTCACGGTCAGCTGAAGTGTGGACGGCCGAAGGAGAGAGCCAATCACGCGAGAGGGTCACGCCAGGCCTTCTGGAACGTTCAGCACTTTTCCCCCGAGCTGCTCGAGTCTGCAGAAGTTTGTGCTTGCGCATGTGGACGAAGTCACAGTGCAGCAAAAAGCAGAACAGCCCGCGACCTCGTCCGTATCAGCAGCTTAATCAGCCACGCGGGTCAAAGGTCGCGGCCGCGTCCACTCTCAGCAGGAATGAACAGAATAATATATCACAAAAAAATCACATTCACAGTTTCTCCTCCCCCCACGGAGCTGAGCTGCTCCTGGGGTTCTGCTCTGGACGCTAATGTCCCTAACAAGTGGAACAAATGCTAGCAGGAGTGCGTTAGCATAGCTAACAGCTTCTCAGACCGTGAGTTTAGTCCATGTTTACGAACGGACAGACAGACGGACGGACAGACGGCCCTGAAGTCACACATTCATTAAACATTCATTAAACGCTAAAAAAAAAAAAACTATGTTGAACAATAATATATAAAATAAAATAATAAATAGAGCAAAATGCAAGAGCGACTCTAAACCCCAACACTCATTAACTATGCAAATAACTATGAATATGCATGATTATGTAAATTGTAGACACTCCACTGCTGCCCCGTTTCTAAACCCCACCCCTTTCCTCCCCTCTACCCAGAGTAGTAACAAAAATAAGCTCGCGATGTTAACCTTAATAATAATAATAATAATAATAATAATAATTAAGATTTGACTTAAAAAGATCCAGAATTTCTTAAAACAAAATCCATAAATCACATTTAAAAGGAAAATTCTTAAGATTTTTCTTAAAACTACATTAATTCTTGAAAACACGTCTAAACTGAAAGTCTTAAGATTCTCTTTAATAAGAGGTTCCTGAGAGACGTGGGCGGCTCGTTCCACAATCGTGGACACTAAAGAGTTAGAGAGCCTTCCTGCTAAGCTAACATCGCCTCTACAGAGGCGCTAAAGAGGATGTGAGTTCAAAATAGCCAAAGCTAACAAACACAAACAGGTTCACTCGCTCAGCAACCATGGAGCAGCTTAAGCTAACAGCTACACACAGACAGGTTCACTCGCTCAGATACAGTCTGTGTTCTCTAAACGCGTGTCGGTGAAGTTGTGTGAGCTGAATGAATGAACCTGTGTGGAAGTGCGTAGCTATAGATCTTCTCGCTAAGCTAACACAAGTGGGGCAAGAGTAGCTTAAGCTAGCAGCTCCACACACGGATTTGAGGCTTTATTAGCTAAACCTGTGACAGTGAGCTGGACTGAACCGTCTGTGGTGAAACTGCAGCGTAGAGTTTTAATTTTGGCCACTCTTTAACAAAAACAGCTACGTGCTAACACAGCTAACAACAAATGGAATCCACTAGCTGCCAATTAGCATGACACTTTTTTGCTCAATGCTAATTTGCAGCTGTTTATTTCATTGTGACATTAGCGACATTAGCGCTAACAGCTCGGCACTGTTGATAATTTGATTGTGCCGTTCGCTCCATGCTAACTGCTGATGCTAACTTGCTCCAGGCTAACATGTCCAGGCTGATCGGCTGCGTTTGGTGAGAGGAAGACTGAAAATGTGATTTTATCACTGAATTATCACTTTAAGAAGCTTCAGCTCAGCTTTTAAGGTGCTTCTGTCTTCAAGGCAGATTTTTTTTGTATGCATCGCCTGAATCTGACCGCGATCAACTACACGAGCACAGTATTTAACCCTCACTGCACGACTTTAGCCAGGTTTCAGCACCAGTTTCTGCTGATTTGTTTTGTAGTCGTTCACAGCCTGATTGCCATCGTCGCTCTGTGTGAGTTATTGAATGTTTAAGCACTTTTAAATGATGCTGAATGAATCTGAGAAGGTCTGTTTTTATCTGTAGTTATGAAGTGGGATGTTTTTCTGCTCAGTATATTCTGTACAACATGATTTTAGCCCAGATTCACCACCTAGAAGAGTAAGAACCAGGAAGAAGCGCTAAAAGCTAAATGCTAGCTTTGATTTCCACCTTGAAAGAGCTCCCGTTTACCCCATTTCCCATTTCACACTGAGTTTAACTTTGCATCCAAACTGTTTTCTCCTCCACTGAAAGAAATAATTCTCTAAAGTTTTATTTAGTTTGTAAAGGTTAGTTTCAGAAAGTACAGAAAGTACCTGCTAACACACAACAGGAAACAGTTTAAGAGGGAAATGTCAATATCAGAGCTAATTAGCACATCAGGCTGCGATTTTTGGTCATGGCAATCAAGCTAACATTAGCGTGGTGGCTAGTGTCATCAAAAAGATGAATATATCGATACATAACGGTTGTGAAAATTTGAAATGATTCCAATACTGATTTGCCACTGTATCAATACTCTCCAAATCATATCACGAATCAGATAGAATTAAAAGGTCATGACTGAATTTGGAACCCAAACCAGACCTGATCCAGTTACTCTACTGAGACCCGACCTGACCAGCCCGACTGGTACTGATAAATCTAAAAACCTGAAGCTAACTCATACCTGTATCACTGAGGCCCAACCAGATCCAACTGGTGCAGCTAAATTTGAGACCCAACCTGGGCCCGACCCATACCTGCGACTCTGAGACTTGTCCTTACAAGGCCTGACCGGTACTGCTAGACTTGAAACCCAATCCTGACCCGTTCCTGCAACTTTGGGACGCAACATGACCAGGCCCGATTGGTACTGATAAATCTGAAACCTGAACCCGACCTAAAACCAACCCATACCCATGGGATTTTGGGATTGGTCTGATTGGTACTGCTAAATTTAAGACCCAAGCTGGACCCAACCCAAAGCCACGACTTTGAGACTGGAGCTTGACTGGTAGCGATAAATATGGAGCCCAAAGCCAGCACGGTACTTTGAGACCTGACCTATGTGGTAATGCTAAACTTTAAACCCAAAATTGACCTGAACCCGGCTGGTACACACGACTTGACAAGACCTGACCTGAACCGACCTGAATCGACCAGGCCCAACTAGTACTGCTAATTTTCAAACCTGAGCCCAACCTGTATCACTCCTCGCCTAGTTTGATGTTGTATGTGAAAAGTTGGCCTGAACCTGGCCCAAAACCCGATAGTTCCTCAGGCCCCTTTGGGCTCAGATCAGGGAGCAGAACTCTGGGTCGGCTGTTGTTTCAGGTAACAGTATAAGGCTGGCAGTTACTGGACGTCCCTTCTTTCCACAATATCAAAAATAAATACTTTTCAATGTATCGTATCAAAGCTGGAGAGTATCGATACAGCACTAATGTTGGCTAAGTAGTTGTTGTTTCCAGGCTAGTTTGATTAGCTTTAACAACACAGTCCAGCTCAGCAGTGCATTATTTTCAATGGAAACTCAACGCTATGTCAACAAATCTCTACTGTTCGTCATTAGAATTGAATTTTACAGTATAAAAGAATTCAGATTTGGCGTAAAAGTGCTGTATCAGGATCCCCAGTGTGTTAGGATGGACTAGCTGGAATACAGTGCGGAATCTGGGAAATCCCCCTTATCTCAACCCCCACCAATTCTCCCACCGAGAGTTAAAGACAGATAAGAATCTGGAAAGGAGAAAATCAGGGCGGGCGAGAGAGTATCAGAGACACAGAGAAAGAGAGAGAGGGAGTGAAATAGTAAAGGCTCTTCAGATGGAGAGCCAGGAGTATTTTCAGTGGAGAGAAACAGACGCAGATAAGACGAAGGAGAGATAAAGAAGTCTGTTAAAAATGTTGGATAGCTGGAGCCACGTGGCTCTAAAAGGGCTCTTCACTGTTCTGATCATCTTCAAAACAGAGACGTCGCCACGCTCGTTCTGGCGTGAGAGGATCGTCTGGTTAAAGAAATCAAATCTACATCATTTTCACACCCTTGATTGAGCCGAGACGTTTCATGTGAAGTTTGCTTCTTTATTTTCAGCGCTGGAGCTACGAGGCTAGATTTAGCATTAGCATTAGCCTAAAACTCCCTTCTTTTTAGTTTCGCACTGCTACAAAGCTACTGAAGCTAACAAGTAATGGAAGCTAACAGTCAATCAGCTAGCATCAAACAAACTAATTAGCTTTGCACAAAATGGACAAACACACAAAACTCAGTGTTCCAGGTGGCTGCTACTGTGATTAGCTATGCTAATGTCCATGTTTATAGGTACAGTGAATCATACAGTGTCAGAAACCACATCATCAAGACTATTAGAGATACTGAACAAACAAACCTCTTTAGTTTAGCACTACTATGAGTAGCAGACATAATGGAAGCCAAAGGCCATCCAGTTAGTTAGCCTTGTAAAAACTGGACAAATGCTAATGCACTTTGGTCCATAGGTGTCACTACATATGCAAATCTTTTTGAGATTATTTCACATAATTACTTCTTTAGTTGTGCCTATAAAGCTAATGTAGCTAAAAAGCAGTGGAAGCTAACATTCAGACAAACTAATTAGCATTGCGTGAAATGAACACAGTACGGCCTGAAAGAAGCTGTGTTTAGCTATGCTAATGTACTTTAGCCCATGTTTATGGATAACAGTGCATCATACAGTGAAAAACACCACACAATCAAGTCTATAGACGAACAGCTAATCGATTAACAGCTAATCGCTAATTGCTAAGGTACTGGCTGATTACTTGTTAGCTACATTAGCCTCGTAGCTGCAGTGCTATGACTGAAGAAGCAAGCTTGTCTCAGCTCAACTAGATTTTTTTGTCAAGCTATCGTTTTAAATCTCGCCTCTGCTTTATTCTCATGTGTTTTCGACCGCTAGCTGACCGCGGTCACTCTGTCTGAATGTAATCACATTTCATTTTGATTTAAGGCGCTCATGGGTTACTGAAATCAACATAAACAGAGATGAGATTATACAGAAAATAATTATTGCTCTTGTATGAAAATCCTGCTTCTTTGTTTCTTTTTCTTGCGATGATTTTATTTTTCACGTTGCACTTTGAACATGATTTCCATTCAGATTCTTTACGGCTGTTCGTGAATCTATCAGCGTTTACGTTTGAACACCAGTAGAAGCCATGAGGGGAGTACGGCGGTGGACGGTTTGTGGCGGACGCTGCTTTCAGCTTGTAGGGGGCGCTAGCAGACATGCCTTACGACGTTTCTTTAAGAAAAACAAACAAACGAACAAAAAAATCTCAATGGATTGCATATCTGGATTTTGTTACTCTCTCTTATATACAGACAGTAATGAAAGAGTGAAAATAAACATTTTATATTAAAAACTTGGTCTTTCTGTCTTTTGTTTTCTGTGGTCTGAACAACTCTATCCAATTAATTAAAATTACCCACAATCCTTCACATCATCTGCGTTTTGAATGAACTCTGTAATATTTTATGAGACTAAGCGACCAAAGACAACCTGAAAGAAATGCAGATAGAGACAATAAAGCTACAGCTACAGCTGTCATTCCAATAGAGACATTTAAAGGGGAAGTCCACCATTTTTCTTCTAAATTCCCCCATAATTCAGTGTGTGAGGTGTAATCAGAGTGACTCAGAGCGGTTTGGTGTGAAATGGTTCAGATGTCTTTACAGTGGTGGTGATAGGAACCAGGGGTCGCCATGACTACAACACAAATATAGACATTTTATTTACTATCCAGAACCACCAGTGAACCTACATGAGTCTTCTGAGTTTATATGGAATGTTGATGATGGAAAATAGTGGAAAATCTGAAATAAGTTTTCTTTGGGGACTATTTTGCCTCACAGTGCCCTGCATGTATCCCTCCACCATGAATGGAGTTTAAGTTCTCTAAACTATCATAAAACAGTGTCTCAGTCATCAGGCAGTGAATTCATAACCATTTACTGTAGGAACTTTCTGTGAGGAGCTTTTAGAGGTGGACGTCTGGTTCCTATCACCACCACTGTGAACAGTTCTGACTCAGTTTATCTAGAACAGAGCGTTTCACACCAAACCACTCTGAACCTCTCTGAACCTCTCTGTTTACATTTTAAACACTTAATTATGCAAAGATTTTTGCCTCTTAGCCCAAATGTAGTCAGTTAATGTGTAAATCATCTCAGAGTGTGGAGATGTTCAGTATCTCTAATAGACTTGATGTGGGTTCTGACTCTGTATGATTCACTGTATCTATAAACATGGACTAAAGCACATTAACATAGCTGAGCACAGTAGCAGCCACCTGGAACACTGAGTACTGTACACACTTTTCTCTTTCAGAAACCATATAAGCTGGAATATTTAGAGTGGACTTTAACATCAGCTGATTATTATCTTGTATGATGCTAACTAGCGCCCACTAGCTTCCATTAGCTACATTAGCCTCGTAGCTCCAGTGCTAAAGCTAAAGAAGCACCAGTCGTGCCTCGTCTGATCAGCTGCATGTGGAGTAACTGTGTTTTATATGCTGAACTTTCGACTCGGCGCTGAAAAGCTGTGAATAAAGCTCTTTATTCCAGAATCCAGCTCCAGCAGCGACTCCCACCCCCGATAAAGCCGCAGTGCGTGTGAACGAGGCTTTCTGGGTAATTAGAGAGATAAAGTTTGTGTTTATGGTGGAGATGTGAGCGTCTGATGATATCCGAGCGTGTCTGAATGACGATAGCGATCGTGTAGCTGGAAGAAAATAAACACAGAGCTTTCTGCGAGTGTGAGACTCGACTGCGCCAGGCTGGGTTTAAATAGAGCAGAGATTGAGGCAGCGTGGCGTTTATCTCTGCTCAGCTATCAGTCCCGTTCATCTGCACAGCTGCTCTACAGTCGCCCTGCAGGAGATCAGACCTGCCTCTGTTTCACATCACCGCCTTACGGCTTTCCCTGGATTACTGACTCAGCCTGCGGAGGAAACACGGCGCCTTATCTGCATATCTGCAGCTGCACAGAGAACCTGCCACCTGACACGCCGCAGCTCTTTCAGCCTGCAGGCCGCTGTGTGTGTATATACATACATTTATATAGCACTACAATTCAGACATACTCATGTTTCACACAATGAAGACTCTTTTACTGAATTATTGGAGGTAATAAATACATTCTGACTCATATCACTATAATAAAATACACAGGGTTTCAATTAAAACATTTTTCTTTAGGGCCAAATTTTAAAAAACTACACAAATAAAGTGCAATTAATTACTCTTAGCTATGCTAAATAACGTGATTAACTGCAACTAACTGCACAAGAATGTGATTATTCACAAATAACTACTTTAAACAATGTGATTAATCATGAATAACCACACAAACAGTGCAATTAATCATGATTAACTGCAAAATAATGCGATTAATAAGTATTGACTACACAGGAATGTGATTAACTCACAAATAACTGCACATAATGTGATTAATCATGATCAACTAAGCAAAATCATGTGATTAATTAACTAGATTAACTAACTGCACAAGAATGTGATTAACCACAAGGAACTACACAAATGTAATGTGATTAATCATGATTAACTGTGCAAGTAATGTACTTAATTGCAACGAACTGCACAAGAATGTGATTAATCGCAAATTACTACACAAAACAATAGAATCAGTAGAACAGAACAGTAGAATCGCTCCACACTGAACAAAGCGGTCAGTGTTTTACTCTGAGGTCAGTTGTGTCTGCAGGTTACCGTAGATGAAACGCCTGTACGACGAAGCTCCATCATCTGAGTCTGCGGCTCATTTTCAGGTGGAACAGCGTATCGGTTCTCCAGCCCGGCGCCGGGGGCTGTTCTCTGCGCTCACTCTGGGCCTCGGAGAGCGGTAATGAGGCTGGAACAGGGGCCGTACATAAGTTATGAAAATATAAGTTATGCTGCGGAGCTTTTCCAGAGAGTTAATTATTGAAGAGGGACCTGAAGGAGTGAAGTGACGGCTCTGTTAATTACGGCCATGAATATTCAGCCCAGAGTGGCTCCGAACCTGGAGCGGGGTGGAACTTTTGCGGCCCGAGGAGGCGCTCGCGGCCCAAGGACGCGCTCGCCGGTTTATGATCGCGCTCGTTTTGGGGGGGTTTGGTGCTTAAACAGGTCGCGTGGCCGTGTGAATAATTGGTGAGGCGGTTTGAAGCGTAAAGGTAGAGACTCGGCTCTCCGTCACATTCACGCTCAGAGCCAAGTCATCAGAATTAACCGCAGACACACTCTGACCTTGAGCCTATAGGCGCGCGGCGCCGGTGATAAATGGCACCTGTGCATGTTACCGTAGTAACGCACTCTGCCGTTATGGATGGCTCTCTCAGCTTTACATTAGCGCCCACCACTCGAGGGACGGGTCGGGTTCTGGCGCCGTACGGAGCTCAAATGAAAAATGATTTCGTCCCGTTAAACTTACAGAAGTTCCTTTTTTATTTTCGCTGCAAAAACTTTGAGTGGCATTAAAGCGATAGTTCAACAGAAAGTCCCCCTCACACCAAAATCAGCCAAGACGTGTTAGCTTCTCTAGTTTTAGCGCTGGAGCTACGAGGCTAATGTAGCTAAGAAGTGATGGAAGCTTATGTACACCAATTAGCATGCTAATTAGTTAGCTAATGTTAAACATCATCTCTAATAGTCTTGATGATGTGGTTTCTGATGATCTTATGATTCACTGTATCTATAAACATGGACTAAAGCACATTAGCATAGCTGAACACAGCAGCAGCCACCTTTACTTGTTAGCTCGTTAGCATTGTAGCTCCAGAGCTAAGACTAATGAACTTCAGACACCATACACGTCTCGGCTGATTGACTATATGAGGAGGCACTGGAGGAATTAGATTATTTAGATTAGATTATTGATTAGACCACTTTAATGTTAACAGTTCACGTTGTAAAACGGACATGCTTGCTAGTTGACTGAGCTAGCATTAGCATTAGCATTCAGTGCATCTAAACTGGCGCTGCTACAAATGTTTGATAATTGTGCATAAACACTCAGTAACCTGACACATTGAATATTAATACATATTGAATGTTTAGATCAGAATTTTAATGCTATGAAAATGATGATTTATTGATTACAGCATTTCAGTTCAGTTCAGGCTTATTAAAAATTAAAATGATTCAATAGAATTGGTGCAACAGTGCAGAATAATAGTAATAAATGTAGTAAGACATTAATGCTGCAATAATAATAATAATAATACTAATAATAATAATAATATCAACAATAAGGAAAGAAGTAATATTTTCCATTCAGTTATTAAAATGAAACATTTATTTTTCTCGTTTTTCTGTAAGAATGTTGAGTAATGTAGGCGTTTAATGGAGTTTTTTATCAGTCGTTCTGACCTTCAACCTCGACAGCTTGTTATATTTCTAACACTGTCCGTCTTTCAGCCGCGGAGAACTGACCGCTCAGACTCACACAGCGGCGGCTACTGAATCACTGTAATAACAATGTAATAATAAATACTCACGCTATAACAGCACAACAGTGTATCTGTCCCACCACTGTTTCACCATCAGTTATGAATGATAACATAAAGAGGGATGTTAAACAGGACTCAGATACACATAAACAAATGGGCAAAATGTGCTCTAATAAACTAAACAGAACCAGAGATACAGGAACATTTCATCACTGTCTGACCGAGAACTTCTAACCTTTATTTATTTGTTTATTTATTTACTTATGTATTTATTGTTTTACACTATTATTAGACTCTAACTGATCTTTACATTGTGTGAACATTTCAGGATAAACAGACCAACAGAATAGAAATTATCTGATAAAAATTATCCAACAGAAATGACTGATTCAATAGAAATGATTCAATAGAAATGATCCAACAAAATGATCCAACAGAAATGATCAGAACAAAATAAATCAATAGAAAAGATCCAACAGTAATAATGCAGAAGAAATGAATCAACAGGAAAGATTCAACAAAAATGATCCGAAAGAAATTATTTAATAGAAATGATCCAGAAGAACTGAATCAGTAGCAAAGATCCAGCCGAAATAATGCAGTAGAACTGAATCAATAGGAAAGATTTAACAGAAATGACCCAGAAGAAATTATTCGATAGAAATGATCCAACAGAATGATCCAACAGAAATGATCAGAACGAAATAAATCGATAGAAAAGATCCAACAGTAATAATGCAGAAGAAAGGAATCAACAGGAAACATTCAACAAAATGATCCGAAAGAAATGATTTAATAGAAATGATCCAGAAGAAATTATTCGATAGAAATAATTCAACAGAAATATTGCAGAAGAAATGATTCATAGAAATGATCCAACTGAAATGACCCAGAAAAAAATGATTTAATAGAAATGATTCAATTGAACAATAATTCAATTCAATGATGATTCAATAGAAATTATCCAGAATAAATGGCTCAATAAAAATGATCCCTGAGGAAAAGACTCAAAAATAATCCAGAAGAAAGGATTTGATAGAAATGACCCAGAAGAAATGAGTTGATGGAGATTCGTGCCTATAAAGAGTACATATGGATTCCGGCGTGTGGAGAACGCAGCAGTGAGGGTTCTAGAACGAACACTAACAGAATGAACTCATTCATTCAGATCTGCTGGCTCCTCTGATTCATCCTCTTCTGTGGTTCTTCCTCTGGTTCTTCTCGTGGTTCTGTAGTGTGTGAAGCTGGTTGTTGTTTGTTTTCCTCTCAGTTGAATTCAGTAAATAGTCAGAGGCTGTGCAGTGAAGTGCTGCGGTGGAGTGCTGCAGTGAAGTGCTGCAGTGCAGTGCTGTAGTGGAGTGCTGTGGTGGAGTGCTGCGGTGGAGTGCTGTAGTGGAGTGCTGCGGTGGAGTGCTGCAGTGGAGTGCGGTAGTGGAGTGCTGCAGTGGAGTGCTGCAGTGGAGTGCTGCAGTAGAGTGCTGCAGGGAGTGCTGTAGTGGAGTGCTGTGGTGGAGTGCTGCGGTGGATTGTTGCGATGGAGTGCTGCGGTGGAGTGCTGCGGTGGAGTGCTGCAGGGAGTGCTGTGGTGGAGTGCTGTGGTGGAGTGCTGTGGTGGAGTGCTGTAGTTGAGTGCTGTAGTGGAGTGCTGCAGGGAGTGCTGTAGTGGAGTGCTGTAGTGGAGTGCTGTGGTGGAGTGCTGTAGTGGAGTGCTGTAGTGGAGTGCTGCAGGGAGTGCTGTAGTGGAGTGCTGTGGTGGAGTGCTGTGGTGGAGTGCTGTAGTGGAGTGCTGTAGTGGAGTGCTGCAGGGAGTGCTGTGGTGGAGTGCTGCGGTGGAGTGCGGCGGTGGAGTGTTGCGGTGGAGTGCTGCGGTGGAGTGCTATAGTGGAGTGCTGCGGTGGAGTGCTATAGTGGAGTGCTGCAGGGAGTGCTATAGTGGAGTGCTGCGGTGGAGTGCTGTAGTGGAGTGCTGCAGGGAGTGCTGTGGTGGAGTGCTGCGGTGGAGTGCTGTAGTGGAGTGCTGCAGTGGAGTGCTGTAGTGGAGTGCTGCAGGGAGTGCTGTAGTGAGAGCTCGCTGACGTTCCTCTGAAGGAAATGAGTTCCTGCGAGTTCCGCTCTTATCAGAACGGCGGCTCCTCTGCGCCGAGCGTTCCGCGGCTCCTCCGTTAGAGCCGCTCGCCGTTTGAGGCGGCACGGAGCTGAAAGGAGGCGTATCAGCCGTATTAAGGTCACCGTGCGAGAGAGACGCGGCGACTCCGATAGTGACCTTCATTCTCAGCCTAATTGTGATCGGCCTTTGCCTCCAAACTAATAGGCGCGGGAGACGAGCCGTTCCCATGGAGACGAGACAAAGTTATAACAAAATTAAATCTCAGCTTTTCAATTTTCTGTTCCCATCAGAGTTTACGGCTCCGCTCCGCTCGCTAATGAATTTCAGAGAGGAGATCGGGAGGGAATTGAGACGCGGATCCCCTCGGAAACGCCGCGTTCCACATTAGCGTCAATGACCTTGTTGAAGAACGGCGCTCCGATAGCGCTCGCTCTGGAGTTCTCCTCCTCACTCGGCTCGGCCTGACGGGTCTGCAGGAGATCGTCAGCGAGGAGGGAATGAGAACGTTCCGCAGAAGGCACCGTGAACAGGAACGCTCTCAGAGTTCTCATCAGCACTGCCTCAGAGTCAGCTCAGAGTCAGCTCGGCTCACAGCCCTACTGCTGCAGGTTCCTCCTCCGGTTCCTCCTGTGGTTCTTCCTCCAGTTCTTCCTCTGTTTATACCTCAGGTTCCTCCTCTCAATCTTCTACTAGTTCTTCTGGTGTTTATTTCTTGGGTTCCTCCTGTGGTTCTTCCTCTGGTTCTTCCTCTGGTTCTCCCTCTGGTTTTTCCAGTAATTCTTCCTGTAGTGTTTCCTTTTGTTCTTCTGCTCTGTCTCGTTGGTTCTTTGTCTGGTTCTAGTTGTTTCTGCTGTAGAACCATGCAGATCCGTCTCAGCCATCTACTCCATCCATCTGTTACCGTTTAACCTCCTCTGATGGTTCAGTACAGGTCATTTAAGGGTCAGTCCAGTTACACAGGAGAATAATACAGAAACAAACAAGGCCTTAGCATCTTCATACAGCCTTCATAATAATATTATTAATAATAATAATAATAATAATAATAATAATAATTAGAGGGAGGAGGAGGAGTAAACAGTGCAGGTCAATAGTACTTTTTTATCAGCTGACCTGGCCTGGTGGTCAGGTAAAGGTCAGAACAAATTCAGGTGAGTTAAAGAAGCAGATCAGAGTCAGATCAGTGCAGCCCTGCTGTAATAATAACAATGGACAATGTTATCAATTACTGACTGTTATCATTATTATTCTTCATTATTATTATTATTTAGACATTAACCTTTAACCTCTTCAGATAATCTGACAGTAATCAATTAATTTTATCAGTGAGTGAAATTTAAAATGTAGTTTAAATTGACTTGTTAATAAATAAAACCCTATTTTATATATATATATATATATATATATATATATATATATATATATATATATATACACACACAAAGTCTTGTATTTCCATTTGTGCTGTTTGTTAGTGTACATAATATTTTCCAGAATTACTAATAAAATATCCTGTTTCATCAACGTTCATTACAGTTAACAGTGTTTCTGCTTCACCTGTAAACTTACAGTTTTGGAGATTTGTTTTTTTTTTTCCACAGTTATCATTCATGTGTGTGTGTATATATATATATATATATATATATACACACATATATATATATATATATATATATATATATATATACATATATATATATATATATTATATACATATATCAGGATGTGTCTGTGAATCTCTCATCATCATGTAACTGATAACGATGTAGAAACAATGATCAGTATCTGTCTTACTAATCATTCTGTATGTAGACTGATATGAATTATTGACAAATTAATGTTTTCTGTGTTGTAAACTGTGTGGTGGTGCTGCTGTGTGAGCACAGTGTTGAATTATGGGTAAAACGTGTTCCAGGCTGCCTGGCTTGTGTGTGAGTGATTCAGCACTGTAATTATTAATATTAATATTATTATCATTAATAATACTGGTGTTGGTGCTGATACAGGAAGCAGAATGAATGTAACTGTGTTCATGGCTGTAGAATTGCAGGCAGATGAATTATGGGATAGCTCCAGTTTCCGAACAGGTGCGCACAGGTAAGCGTGTTCATGACTGTGACATCACAGATATACTGAATGTGACGTTTTAAAACTTCATCAGTGTTTACACACAACATCAAACCCTTTCAGTTACAAAAAGACACATTTCACCAAAAATAAAACCAATGGGCCCCTTGATTGATTAATTAATACAAAATATAATTAGAATGTGTTGATGATATATCATAACACACAGAGTAAAGACTGTATTTATAATTCTCTATTTAATTCATTTGACCATTTCAGTGAATTTCACTGTCATTTAAGAAGTAAACTGTAAAATATATATATATATATATATCGCTCTACAGCAAACAAACTATTAATAAAACAGTAAATAGTTCAGATCTTCGCTATTTACAGTGATTCTGTTCTGATCTGTTTGAACAATAAAGGCATTAATAGAGACAGTAATAATCTAAATATGCACATCATCAATTATAGGGCTCTTTCTGTTGGGAGGAGTCTGTCCTGAACCTTAACCTCCAACTTCTGAACATGATACTTACATTTTATTTGTATTTTTTAATCATTTTTAAATACATTGTTGACAGATTTAAAGTTGAATTTTTAAATGAAAAAAATAAAATTCATAAATTACGTCACTACCGAAACAGAGTTTTAGACTGTGGGTGAAGCCTTTTTTAACAGACACTACTGAAACAGACACTACTGAAACAGTCACTACTGAAACAGACACTACCGAAACAGTCACTACTGAAAGAGTCACTACCGAAAGTCACTACTGAAACAGTCACTGCTGAAACAGACACTACCGAAACAGACACTACCGAAACAGTCACTACTGAAACAGACACTACTGAAACAATCACTACCGAAACAGTCACTACCGAAACAGTCACTGCTGAAAGTCACTACTGAAAGTCACTACTGAAACAGTCGCTACTGAAACAGTCACTGCTGAAACTGTCACTACCGAAACAGGCACTACTGAGTCACTACCGAAAGTCACTACTGAAACAGTCACTGCTGAAACAGACACTACCGAAACAGTCACTACCGAAACAGACACTACCGAAACAGTCACTACCAAAAGTCACTACTGAAACAGTCACTACCGAAACACACACTACCGAAACAGTCACTACCGAAACAGACACTACCGAAACAGTCACTACCGAAACAGTCACTACCGAAACAGTCACTACCGAAACAGACACTACCGAAACAGACACTACTGAAACAGACACTGCTGAAACAGTCACTACTGAAACATTTGGTCAGTTTGGGTAGTTATGATTGTTTTGGTAGGGACAAAATGGAATTTTTGATCATTTATTTTAATAAAATAATCATAATTAAGGTTTAGAGTCACTCAGAACAAAAGGATTTGAAAGTCTAAGATCAGTTAAAGTCCTGAATGTGTTTCAGCTCTGACTCTGAACCACTTCAGAAGAATCATCTGTATTACATTATTTCATTATTTCATTACTACATTTCTGCCTTTGGCACATTTGCTTATATATTCACTGAGTGAATGTGGAGGAAATTAATTAGAAATCAGACCTTGAGATCACTGTGGTGAAAACTGTCTGACTGAATGTCTGCTGAAGTCCTAACGCTGCTGACCTTCACACGTCCACTCCATTCAGCCGCGGAGAAAGAGTTTAAATCACAAACACAGCGCAGCGTTTTAAATCGTCCACGTTCACTGACGACCTACACTTTTCAAACTCGCCTACACAAAACTTCTCCTGGGCTTCGGAACCAGATCTCACCCTCACGTCTGCCAGAAACTCATTTATTCATCGTTTGAGGGACGAAACTCTACGTGTATGTATGATTGGTCAGTCTATGATTGGTTGGTCTGTGATTGGTCAGTCTATGATTGGCTGGCCTGTGATTGGTTAGTCTATAATTGATTGGTTTGTGATTTGTTAGTCTATGATTGGCTGGCCTGTGATTGGTTAGTATATGTCTGGTTAGTCTATGATTGGTTGGCTGTGATTGGTTGGCCTGTGATTGGTCAGTATATGATTGGCTGGCCTGTGATTGGTTAGTCTATAATTGATTGGTTTGTGATTTGTTAGTCTATGATTGGCTGGCCTGTGATTGGTTGGCCTGTGATTGGTTAGTCTATGATTGGTTGGCCTGTGATTGGTTAGTCTATGATTGGTTGGCCTGTGATTGGTTAGTCTATGATTGGTTGGCTTGTGATTGGTTAGTCTATGATTGGTTGGCCTGTGATTTGTTAGTCTATGATTGGTTGGCTTGTGATTGGTTAGTGTATGATTGGTAAGTCTATGATTGGTTAGTCTATGTCTGGTTAGTCTATAATTGATTGGCTTGTGATTGGTTAGTGTATGATTGGTTAGTCTATGATTGGTTGACCTGTGATTGGTTAGTTTATGATTGGTTGGCTTGTGATTGGTTGGTGTATGATTGGTACATCTATAATTGGTTGGCCTGTGATTGGTTAGTCTATAATTGATTGGCTTGTGATTTGTTAGTCTATGTCTGGTTAGTCTATGATTGGTTGGCTTGTGATTGGTTAGTGTATGATTGGTTAGTCTATGATTGGTTGGCTTATGATTGGTTAGTCTATGATTGGTTGGCCTGTGATTGGTTAGTCTATAATTGATTGGCTTGTGATTTGTTAGTCTATGTCTGGTTAGTCTATGATTGGTTGGCTTGTGATTGGTTAGTGTATGATTGGTTAGTCTATGATTGGTTGACTTGTGATTGGTTAGTCTGTAATTTGTTGGCTTGTGATTGATTAGTCTATGATTGGTTGGTCTGTGATTGGTGGGCTCCCACCATGTTCCTCCCAAAATAAAACCAACTAAATGACTGAATAATCTCCCAGATTGCTGTGAGACAGAGTTGGCGATCCTGTCCCAACACCTCCGAATTCATGTCTGCACCATATCCGGTCTGTCCTGGTTCAGTGCTAAAAGCCGTTAGCCGTGCTGGAAGGTCAGGCAGGCTGGGTTTATTGGGAAGCGTGTGGCGATAGCAGCCGCTGTCGCTGTGGGTAAATAGGTGCTGTTAGCTCAGCAGGAGGAGGAACAGCAGGGGAACCCAACACTGATGGAGTTGTTTTCCACTTTCTCACACTTCCACACCGGCCGAGCAGCTGGAGAACTCGGAGAGGGAGCGCGAAGGACGGAGGAGGACGACCACGAAACCCACTTTTCCCACATTTTACCTTCAGCCGCTCAATACATTCTGACATTTACCCGACTAAAAATACGGCTTAACACCAACCTTCAGAGACCCTCACGCTGGCGCTCGCTGCAGAAGATCCAGAGGTGGGACCACTTCATGATCCTCATATTAACCCAACATTGATTTAACAATCCAGCACTGTTTTTACAGCCAGTGGAGGCCAAAAGTTTCACTCCTCACTTTTTCTCCTCGTGTTTCTGTTATAACTTTATTTATAATCTTACTTTTCTCTAAGTTACTCATTCTGACCATCATTTCCAATTTATTTCATTCATTTGCTTCTCGACTTGACTTATTTTCTTCTGTTACGCTCATTTAAAGTCATATATTCAGTTTATTTGGCGTGCCCTGCTTATTGGACTTTTCTTTTTCTTTGGGTTTCTTGGGTTTTTATTCATCATTTTTTCCTCTAATCTTCCTGTGAAGCTCTTTCTGAACGTTTTAAAAGGTGCAAAATAAATAAGAAGCAACATTATTATTAGTAGTATTATATTAATAATGCATATGGCAGCTGTTGATGTGATGGGTAGGTGTTTTTCCAGAGGTCTTCAGTGCTGTGAATTATGGGTGTATTTTAGTGTAATAGAGTTGTGCTGCTCTTCTAAACATGCTGTAAATCTGCCTCCAGCAGTAAAGAGGTCTGTCTGGAGTTAATGGTGTGTGATATTAACCCGTTTAGCTGCCCGTCAGTGGACGATGATGCTGCTCCATCTGGACAATTCATCATTGTTCATAAGCATGAGTTTAACACTGACTGGTGCTGTTTTGTTTTTGTCCACTGGGGAAAAAGTAGCACTGTTGAGCAATAAAAATGCCCATTCAGTCTACAGTCAGTTTAGCCCCACCCATTCAGCCTACAGCAGTTTAGCCCCACCCATTCAGCCTACAGCAGTTTAGCCCCACCCATTCAGCCTACAGCAGTTTAGCTCCGCCCATTCAGTCTACAGCACTTCAACCCCACTCATTCAGCCCATAGCAAAATAGCTAATATTAGCTAACTCTGCTAAATATCCCGCTGGTTTGTGCTGCTGTGAGTAAAAAACTGGACTTTTGACTGTTGAAAAAGTATAAGACACGCAGCGCCCCCTAGTGTGCCGAAGTAGCAACTGCACAAAGTTAAAGCCTTTACTGCTTCAGCGGTTTGAGGACCAGTCTGTTTATTAGAGATACGTTAAAATGTGCATTACTGAAGGAAAGTGTGGTTTAATCATTGTTGCACTTTTGGATTACAGGAGTTCTGGAGGAGAATCTTTCACCTGAGGAGAAAACGATCTGTAGAAAATCACCTTTAACAGGTGTGACCAGATACATACATACATACATCAGCCGATCATCAGTTTAATGCCTCCCACTATAAACCCAGAATAAATACAGAACCCATACAGTCTGTTAAAGGACCTCAGATAAAAACATCTAGAACATAGTGTTTAATTATGTAAATCTAGGTACATAGTACCAAGAAGGATTCATAAAGCAGATTATGAGCTTGAAAATATTGCATTTTGCTCTTTCGTCTTTAAAAAACGCTGACTGAAGTGCTCTACAGTTCGTTACCATGGAAATTCTACGCTGTATAAATATGCGGTACATCGTCGGTGTTAATGTCTATAAGAGCGAACAGGTGTTAATTTAACAGAAGGTAGAATAAGCAGATTTTGTTGGATCATTTTAACGTAAGCGGTGGAAAAATGTCCAGTGCAGAAGGTTTTTTTCTCCTTTTCAGGCCATTAGCGTCTGACACGGTCATCCATAACCTCAGATTCATCTCGGCTGACCTTGTCCAGAAGACAGAAAGCACCAGTATAGCCCACATGTCCAGCTTTGCTGTTAGAAAACGTGGCATAGAGTCTCTATCTTCCAAAATTGGGGGCAAATGAGTCTTCAGACTGGGGCACCCCCTAGGGGCAGGGGTTACAATGACAGGAGCAACAGTGTAAACGTGGCAGTCAGGACCAGTGGGACACTCAGGACGTTTCTGAAGATTGAAGAACCTGAAGAACCCGAGGAACGTGTCTGGCCAAAGCCTTTAGTGTGTGGAGGATGGTTCCTGTGGTTACTGTTCTTCTCTGGAGTCACTGGAAAAGACAAGAAACAAGTAGCTTATAAATCACTTATTCATTCAGCCTAATGAGAAACTGTAGAACAGACTCAGTTTATATCACAATACCTACATTTAGAGTCAGTTATTCATTCAACCTAATGAGAAACTGTAGAACAGACTCAGTTTATATCACAATACCTACATTTAGAGTCAGTTATTCATTCAACCTAATGAGAAACTGTAGAACAGACTCAGTTTATATCACAATACCTACATTTAGAGTCAGTTATTCATTCAGCCTAATGAGAAACTGTAGAACAGACTGAGTTTATATCACAATACCTACATTTAGAGTCAGTTATTCAGTCAGCCTAATGAGAAACTAGAACAGACTCGGTTTATATCACAATACCTACATTTAGAGTCGGTTATTCATTCAGCCTAACGAGAAACTGTAGAACAGACTGAGTTTATATCACAATACCTACATTTAGCCATAAATCCACTGGTGCCTTTTTAAGTAGATTTAAGGTGACAATGAATTTAAGGTATCAGTAGATTTAAAGTGGCAGTGGATTTAAGGTGGAGGTGGAGGTAAGTGGCAATGCTTTTAAGGTATCAGTAGATTTAAGGAGGCAGTGCATTTAAGGTGGCAGTGGATTTAAGGTGGCAATGGTTTAAGGTATCAGCTAAGTTGTCTATAATGCTCCTTTAACTGCTACTGTACAGATGCAGGAGAACGGGCTGAACACGGAGAGGAATGTTCTCCAGCTGCAGAGAGAACACGTCTAAGTGGTTTCCCACCACGGTTGCCAGACGCTGCGTGTTTTCAGCCAACAAACACATGCCGTTCTCTCCGAGGGTCGGCGCTCCGCTGGGGCAGAAATGCGCCGGTTTTGTTTGGATATCGCGCATATTTTCTGACGCTCTCGACATTGTTATTCTTGCCGAGCGCCTCCTCGCATTTCTTGGCGTCGGACTGTTTGGGATTATTTGTTTTAGCTTTCGGGAGATGTTTGGATTTCTGCAGCCATCTATCATCCAGCCTGAGGGACCGTCAGGAACCCAGTATCTGCACAGAACCATCACACAGCGCTAGATGACACTGAGGGGAGGAAAGGAACTCGGCTGCTTTGGAGTTTAATCTGCACCAGTGCTGCACATTCCCACCCGAAAGCTGGAGCAGCCCTGCAGCTCGCTAGCTAAACGGATCTTTACAGAACCGAACCGTCATTCCACACAGGAACACGGCGGTGTGAGTCACTCAGTCACCAAGCACTACTACATCACCAGTAAGAGCACCAGAGCGGACACTAGAGCGGTGTCGACACGTAGATCCACATTTATACTACCTCTTAGCGAAGAGTTCACTAAGGTCACTTCAGCTAGACAGTGTGATTAGCATGCATGCTAGCACAAACCCATCCCTAAGGAGGAAGAACCGCTCAGAGCAGAGATTAGGAGAGAAGACTGTTCTAAACATCAGCAGGAGAAATCTATAAAGATCACTGGAGACGTTAGCAATGAAGATTTTAGGGTTCTAATAAACATCAGCATTAAATTAAAATGAAATAAATATTTGTGGAAAATTTAGGAACAGAAATTTTAGGATTGTTGTCAACAGAAATTCTAAAGTGTTTAGAAACAATAGAAATCTACACGTTTAAGATAAGACAGTTCCAGTAGAGGAGGTAAGACAGTTACAGTAGAGGAGGTAAGACAGTTCCAGTAGAGGAGGTGAGACAGTTACAGCAGAGGAGGTGAGACAGTTCCAGTAGAGAAGATAAGACAGTTACAGCATATGAGGTAAGACAGTTCCAGTAGAGGAGGTAAGACAGTTACAGTGGAGGAGGTAAGACAGTTACAGTAGAGAAGATAAGACAGTTACAGCATATGAGGTAAGACAGTTCCAGTAGAGGAGGTGAGACAGTTACAGTAGAGGAGGTAAGACAGTTACAGTAGAGGAGGTATGACAGTTCCAGTAGAGGAGGTGAGACAGTTACAGTAGAGGAGGTACGACAGTTACAGTAGAGGAGGTAAGACAGCTCCAGTAGAGGAGGTAAGACAGTTACAGTAGAGGAGATAAGACAGTTACAGCAGATGAGGTGAGACAGTTCCAGTAGAGGAGGTAAGACAGTTACAGTAGAGGAGGTGAGACAGTTCCAGTAGAGGAGATAAGACAGTTCCAGTAGAGGAGGTGAGACAGTTCCAGTAGAGGAGGTGAGACAGTTCCAGTAGAGGAAATAAGACAGTTCCAGTAGAGGAGGTGAGACAGTTCCAGTAGAGGAGGTGAGACAGTTCCAGTAGAGGAGGTGAGACAGTTCCAGCAGAGGGTCCAGCTGTTTGAGGGCACCTCCGCATGGTCCTGCTCCTTCTCTGACCTGCCGTGTCCTCAGCATTAGCCTGATGGTTTGAGGTTGGATTAGCTTTACTGGGCCTGTGGCTCTCAGGTTCACACCACGTCACCGTGCCACCAGCGCGCTACTGCAGCTGGTCAACACCGCTGAAGGCATTAGCATGCTAGCTCTTGCTAGGCCGAATACGACGCCGCGCTCGGGAGAAGCCGGCGCTGCCTCTCCGAGTCAGAAGCTGACGGAGCGTGCGAGGCTCTGTCGGAGGGATTTGTGTGTGTGGACTGAAATTAACTGGATATCGATCCGTCCACAGCGGCCGTTTTGCAGGGTTGCTGGGAGAGACGCGAGAGCAGTTTTTGGCAGCCGCTGTTCTGCTTCATCGATCTATAAGCGGCTTTGGAGCAGCACCTCCACACGGCCACCAGGAACAGACGTCAGGGTGAAAAACACCGGACGGGTCAGTAAAGCACGGATCAGAAACAACAAGGTGTGACCGCGCTGTGGCCCAGCGCTGCTCAGGTTCACAAACACTCTGAGAAAAGGACAAAGACGAGCTTTTCATTTCATTGGCTACACTGAAACATCAGCATCTGCATCAATTAAACATCTGGTGCAGAAATGCTGAGCCTGAGGGAAACATCAGCAACAGAAACATTCAAATTACTAGAAACGGCAGAGGAAACACTGAGACTATCAGAAACAGTAGCAATAGAAGTATAAAGATTAGTGGAAACATTAACAACAGAAATCAAAATTAGTGGAAACAAACTAACAATTAGTAATTAAAGTAATAGAATTGCTGGAAACTAACGATAGAAATTCTAATGTTGTTGTAAACAGCAGCAGTAGAAATCTGTAGATTGGTGAAAACACTAGCAATAGAAATCTAAAGATTTATGGAACCATTAGCAATAGAAACTCTCAGATTAGTGTAAATATTAGCAATAGAAATTTTAATATTGATAAAAATTAGCAATAGAAATCTAAAGTTTGGTGGAAATATTAGCAAAAGAATTCTTAAGATTTGTGCAAACCTTAGCAACAGAAATCCAAAGACTGGTAGAAATCTTTGTGCACTCTCGTGAGTTTCCCTCGTGAACTCTCTTGTGTGTTTCCCTCGTGAACTCTCTCGTGAGTTTCCCTCGTGAACTCTCTCGTAAGTTTCCCTCGTGAACTCTCTCGTGTGTTTCCCTCGTGAACTCTCTCGTGAGTTTCCCTCGTGAACTCTCTCGTGTGTTTCCCTCGTGAACTCTCTCACTAGTGTACTCCATAGCTGGAATTGCTCCCTAAAACCGCGTTAGTCATAATCCATCTCTGTTAGCGTGTGCTGGACGGGTTTGGATCGTGTTCAGGTTTCAGATTTAGCAGTACCAGTTGGGCCTTATCGGGTCTCTCAGGTTTGGGTTGGTTTCAGAGCTGCGCTTTCGGGTCTTGTACAGTTGGTGAGTGATGTGCAGACAGGATGCACTGACTGCATTGTGGCCTACTTTACGCTGCCTGAGCTCCTGCATGTAGAGGAAAAGAACCGAGATTGGTGGAACGTGTCCTGGTTCAGTCTCTAGGGGTCTGAATCTGACCCCGTTAGCGTGAGGAACATCCGAGAGATGCCCCGCTTCAAAAATGATGACGATCAGGAAAACTGTGCTAGCCGCTAGTAGCTCTTGCTAACACGGTGTGAATGCAGATCGCGGGGAAGACGCGGCGTCTCCGTCAGCCAAAATTTCTCGGACTGTCTGGAGGCGCTGGATCAATAGCGCTGAAAGTGGATATTCAGCTGACTGCGGATTAAAGTTTCATGGCGGCGTTTGTTCGGACGACCTCTTTCAGAGGTGAGCGACATGACTGAAATGTGAAAACTCCCTGCGACGCTGGGAAAACCAGACTAAAATATGCGCTTCCCGGAGATTGAGAGGCGACGTAGGGCCGCCTTTCATCACCTGATTCTCTACGGAAATGCAAATGGTGTTGCTGTCTGCACAAACACAGCGCTACACCGATCTGGAGCAGGTGGATGTCAAGGCCGGATTAGATAAGGACCTCCGAGAGTAATGAAGGATCAATAGCACAGAGAAAGAGAAACAGGGACATAAACAGCGAGACAGCAGGCTGGCAGGGAAAAGCGCTCCTCTCTGCCTCTTTTCTCCAGCTGCAGCAGCGCGACATCTTACAAACAAAAACAGCAGCACAGAAACTCAACGACAGCTGAAAACAACAGAAATTCAGACTCACACAAACGTCAGAGATAGAAATCTGAAGATCGTTAAAAACATCAGAGATAGAAATCTGAAAGATCGTTAAAAACATCAGAGATAGAAATCTGAAGATCGTTAAAAACATCAGAGATAGAAATCTAAAGATCGTTAAAAACATCAGAGATAGAAATCTGAAGATCGTTAAAAACATCAGAGATAAAAATGTTAAAAATGTTAGTGATAGAAATCTAAAGATCGTTTAGAATGTCAGTAATTAAAATCTAAAGATCGTTAAAAGTGTCAGTGATTAAAATCTAAAGATCGTTAAAATGTCAGTGATTAAAATCTAAAGATCGTTAAGTGTCAGTGATAAAATCTAAAGATCGTTAAAAGTGTCAGTGATTAAAATCTAAAGATCGTTAAGTGTCAGTGATTAAAATCTAAAGATCATTAAAAGTGTCAGTGATTAAAATCTAAAGATCGTTAAAAGTGTCAGTGATAGAAATCTAAAGATCGTTAAGTGTCAGTGATTAAAATCTAAAGATCGTTAAAAGTGTCAGTGATTAAAATCTAAAGATCGTTAAAAGTGTCAGTGATTAAAATCTGTCAGTGATAGAAATTTAAAGATCGTTAAAAATGTCAGTGATGGAAATCTAAAGATCGTTAAAACGTCAGTGATAAAATCTAAAGATCGTTTAGAATGTCAGTGATTAAAATCTAAAGATCGTTTAAAGTGTCAGTGATTAAAATCTAAAGATCGTTAAAAGTGTCAGTGATAGAAATCTAAAGATCGTTTAGAATGTCAGTGATAGAAATCTAAAGATCGTTAAAAGTGTCAGTAATTAAAATCTAAAGATCGTTTAGAATGTCAGTGATTAAAATCTAAAGATCGTTTAAAGTGTCAGTGATTAAAATCTAAAGATCGTTAAAAGTGTCAGTGATAGAAATCTAAAGATCGTTTAGAATGTCAGTGATAGAAATCTAAAGATCGTTAAAAGTGTCAGTAATTAAAATCTAAAGATCGTTTAGAATGTCAGTGATAGAAATCTAAAGATCGTTTAGAATGTCAGTGATTAAAATCTAAAAATCATTAAAAATGTTAGTGATTAAAATCTAAAGATCGTTAAAAGTGTCAGTGATTAAAATCTGTCAGAGATAGAAATCTAAAGATCATTAAAAACACCACAGATAGAAATCTAAAGAACGTTAAAAACATCGGAGATAAAAATGTTAAAAATGTTAGTGATAGAAATCTAAAGATCATTTAGAATGTCAGTAATTAAAATCTAAAGATCGTTAAAAGTGTCAGTGATTAAAATCTAAAGATCGTTAAAAGTGTCAGTGATTAAAATCTAAAGATCGTTAAGTGTCAGTGATTAAAATCTAAAGATCGTTAAAAGTGTCAGTGATTAAAATCTAAAGATCGTTAAGTGTCAGTGATTAAAATCTAAAGATCGTTAAAAGTGTCAGTGATTAAAATCTAAAGATCGTTAAAAGTGTCAGTGATAGAAATCTAAAGATCGTTAAGTGTCAGTGATTAAAATCTAAAGATCGTTAAAAGTGTCAGTGATTAAAATCTGTCAGTGATAGAAATTTAAAGATCGTTAAAAATGTCAGTGATGGAAATCTAAAGATCGTTAAAACTGTCAGTGATTAAAATCTAAAGATTGTTTAGAATGTCAGTGATTAAAATCTAAAGATCGTTTAAAGTGTCAGTGATTAAAATCTAAAGATCGTTAAAAGTGTCAGTGATAGAAATCTAAAGATCGTTTAGAATGTCAGTGATAGAAATCTAAAGATCGTTAAAAGTGTCAGTGATTAAAATCTAAAGATCGTTTAGAATGTCAGTGATAGAAATCTAAAGATCGTTTAGAATGTCAGTGATTAAAATCTAAAGATTGTTAAAAACATCACTGATAGAAATCTAAAGATCGTTAAAAGTGTCAGTGATTAAAATCTAAAGATCATTTAGAATGTCAGTGATAGAAATCTAAAGATCGTTAAAAGTGTCAGTGATAGAAATCTAAAGATCGTTTAGAATGTCAGTGATAAAATCTAAAGATCGTTAGAAAGTGTCAGTGATAGAAATCTAAAGATCGTTAAAAGTGTCAGTGATTAAAATCTAAAGATCGTTAAAAGTGTCTGATTAAAATCTAAAGATCATTTAGAATGTCAGTGATAGAAATCTAAAGATCGTTAAAAGTGTCAGTGATAGAAATCTAAAGATCGTTTAGAATGTCAGTGATTAAAATCTAAAGATCGTTTAGAATGTCAGTGATAGAAATCTAAAGATCGTTAAAAGTGTCAGTGATTAAAATCTAAAGATCGTTAAAAGTGTCTGATTAAAATCTAAAGATCATTTAGAATGTCAGTGATAGAAATCTAAAGATCGTTAAAAGTGTCAGTGATAGAAATCTAAAGATCGTTAAAAGTGTCAGTGATTAAAATCTAAAGATTGTTTAGAATGTCAGTGATAGAAATCTAAAGATCGTTAAAAATGTCAGTGATAGAAATCTAAAGATCGTTAAAAATGTCAGTGATAGAAATCTAAAGATCGTTAAAAGTGTCAGTGATAGAAATCTAAAGATCGTTAAGTGTCAGTTATAGAAATCTAAAGATCGTTAAGTGTCAGTGATTAAAATCTAAAGATCGTTAAGTGTCAGTGATAGAAATCTAAAGATCGTTAAGTGTCAGTGATAGAAATCTAAAGATCGTTAAGTGTCAGTGATTAAAATCTAAAGATCGTTAAGTGTCAGTGATTAAAATCTAAAGATCGTTAAGTGTCAGTGATAGAAATCTAAAGATCGTTAAGTGTCAGTGATTAAAATCTAAAGATCGTTAAGTGTCAGTGATTAAAATCTAAAGATCGTTAAGTGTCAGTGATAGAAATCTAAAGATCGTTAAGTGTCAGTGATTAAAATCTAAAGATCGTTAAGTGTCAGTGATAGAAATCTAAAGATCGTTAAGTGTCAGTGATTAAAATCTAAAGAACGTTGTTTATAAAAATGAGAACCTTTATCACGGAGAGCACTGTGATTACTCCACTTCGGCCGATATACCAGACCACTTGCGAGGTGTTCGGTACTTTCTTACGTGTATAAAGTCTGAGTTAAAGAGTTAAAGGAGGGAAGTAAACACGTTTGCCAGTGTTAAAGTGTTACAAAACCGTTCTGCAGCTTATCTCCGCCCGAGCGCTCCACTCTTCAGCTCTTTAGGTCCTCAGTGTGGAACTCTCGGCACTTCTGAAGGCAGAACGTGGTCGTCCAGCGCGGCGCTCTCTCTCTCTCTCTTAATCTGTTTGTGTTTCTCGGCTGGAGAACAAAGCGGAGCCGCAGTTAAACCTGTCTGAGAGCGACACAACAATCCTCGGCTCTTTGTTGTCAAGAGCCGATGATAAATTCTGCTCATATGTTTCCATTAAAGAACGCAGCACAAACGCAGCGGGACTTCAGGACGCCGACCGAACGAGCCGGGAGTTTTACAGCCAGGAAAATTTACTTACGGAATCATAACAGACACAAACAGGCCTCTCACTTTTCCTCCGCCAGCACGACAGCATACAGTCTGCAGTGATATATCATGTATGCAGTGATATATATATATACATACATATATATGTAGTGATATAAGAGTTTGATGAAGTATGTAAACACTTCTCAGACTACAGCTCATATATGGAACCTAAACTGATAAAAACAGCCCAGTGTTACTGTGCTGGATGGTTGCTGTGGAATTTTAAGTGGTAGTTAGGGTGATGCTGAGCAGTTGCAATGGTAATTAGGCTGGTTGTTAGGGTGTTCCCAGGTGGTTGCTACAGTGTTTCAGGTGGTTGTGAAGGTATGATGGCTAGGGTGTTGCCGAGTGGTTGCTAAGGCATCCAAGGTAGTTGCTAGAGTGTTCCCAGGTGGTTGCTACAGAGTTTGAGGTGGTTGCTAAGGTGTGACTAGGCAGTTTCTGTTTTTTTGGTGGTAGTTAGGTGTTGCTGAGCAGTTGCAGTGGTAATTAGGCTGGATGTTAGGGTGTTCTCAGGTGGTTGCTACAGTGTTTCAGGTGGTTGTGAAGGTGTGATGGCTAGGATGTTGCTGAGTGGTTGCTAAGGTGTCCAAGGTAGTACGGTGCTATAGTGTTTGAGGTGGGGTGTGTAGGCAGTTGCTGGTAAGGTTTTCCTGGGCGGTTGCTGTGGTACCTTAGGGTACCTAAGTGGCTCATATGTTATTCTAGGCGGTTTCTTGTGTTTTGCTGTGTGGTTGCAGAAGTATTGGAGGTGGTAGGTGGGGTGATGTTAAGTAAGGGGTTTGCAATGGTGTTCCAGGTGTTTGCTAGGTTGTTGCTAACCATTTTCTTTGGTATTCCAGTGCCTATGTTGTCTCAGGCGGTTGCTAGGGTGAGATTGCTATGGTATTCCAGGTGGCTGCTAGAGTTTTGCTAGTGTACTTGTATTTTGGGGATATAAGAGTGATGCACAAACAGTTTCACCATTCATTCCCAAAATCAAATGGATGCAAAACTCATGTCCAAATAAAAACATGTATACAAGCCCACAACCTACAGTAAGACAGGACACTCCAGAGTTAGTTTGTGTCAGTATCTCAAAAACTGCAGGACGAGTCAGCACAAAAGAAATCTGACAGAAGAAGAATCAGCACAGATAAATACACACGGATGCAAAGAGTGATTAGAAGTTTCAGCAATTAATCGAAGTATCGACCCAGCTCTAATGGTGATGAGCGTACATCACACGTACATCAGAGATCAAACGCATTCCTCACGGGAGCTCGACTGGCAGCAGAAGGCAGCTCTGCTCCATTTTTCCAGTCGATTCCAGTACATTAGCTGGCGTCACGTCTTAATTAATTAGCGCGAGGCGAGGAACGGTCGCACCAAAGGATGAAGCGTCCTCCGCTCAGAGCTCTCATTGTGCGGAGCTCGTCGCTATGAAAGGATGATGACGGGGGTCCTCGGGGGCCGGCGGGGCTTGTTAACATAGACGGCAAACACGATGAGAACAAAGAGAAGGAGAGCGAGGGAGAGCGCTGCCTCGGCTGAGCGACACGGCTGAAATGAAGCCAGAACAGTCAAGGTTCTCCAGGGCTTCAGCCAGGCACGGTCGGAACGCCCCCCCCCAAACCCCGCGGCCCGCCGCAGCCTCCCACCGCAATTAATCTCCTCAAACCCCGCGCTCCGGCGCCACGCTAGCCCTCCACTTTCTCCAGACCGGACCGCCGCCCGAGCGCCGCTCAAATCAGCGCTCGATTCAGGAGATCAGGGGCGTCTTCGTTTGGTCTGAAATGATCTGGTCTAATTGGCAGCGTCCATAACGAACACGTTCCTGCCCTCCGGGAGCCGCCGCTGACCCGCGGAGCCGCCACAGCTACCAGCAAGAAAGTCATTAGCGATGCTGCGCTAAGGAGATATTTATAATCATACAGGTCCTGCGGGGACATTTATTATCATATAGGGTTCAAGAGAGACATTCATAATCATATGAGCCCTGTGTGGATATTTATAATCATACAGTTCATAAACGCACATTCATAATCAGGAACAGCGATATTTATTATCATACACAGCTTAAAGGAGACATTCCTAATCATATATACACCGCAGGACGCGCAGCACACAGCTGCACAACTAATAATAACGTCGAGCAACTGCAGTTTCACATTCACAATAGTAATAATAATAACAATAATAATAACACAGTGCTGAACTCAAAGTCTCCTGCTACCAGTTATTTAGCAATAACGTGTAAAACAACGCAGTGTTACACCTCATTATAATAACAGGCCTCATAAATAGCTACTAACTCATTATCTCAGCGCTCATTAATGAAAATTAATGAATATATGAATGTTATCTGTGCATTAGTGCTTAGCGACATACACATAATGAAAACACTGGAAATGATTTTCATTAATATCATATATTAAAGTGCAAAAAGTAACATTGCAACTCTATAACAAAATCCCAATCAATTATTAATATTAATGTGTTTAAAAGTAAATAATAGCCACTTAATAATGATTAATTAGGAATTAAGGAAACATTTGTAAGTATCAAATATATATATCATCACTAACAAGCTACGATTAATGACTGAATTCCTACAATTCAAATTAATTACTGATTATTTGTATATGACTCGTTAATAATACAGACTGTATGATTCATTAATTAAGTGTTTTATGTCACAAATAAAACACTAAGTGCTTTTCAGAAATGTGTTTTGAGTGTCATAACTGATACAATGTCTTTATAAAAGCATTGCAAAGTCAGAGCTTAATAAACGGGCCCTAATTAACGATTATTAATGCTCTAAAAAGAGTGAGCCGGTTAATAATGATTAATAATTAAGCACTAAGGGAAAGTTTACGCATCAGAAAGTAAAAATATAGTAAATAACTGTGTTTAATATTCCAACGTCTGGAATTTATGAGTTATGAGTATCAATCTTTATTGGTTATTTGTACATCAGTAAGTTATGATTAACAATAGTTAATAATTTGAATGCAGCACTTATTAATATAACTATATAATAGAGTTATTAACAAACTATTAATGATTAAGTTGCTGTTTATTATGGTTTGTTTTTATAAAGTGTTACCAGTTATTTTTATTGAGACATAGAAACTATTTTACATATTAATATGAATTAATATCTTATTAAATACTTTAATCCACACTGTCAGCATGTACAGTGTACTGCACTAACGTAATTGAGGCACTAATTAATCAACTCAGTGACTATATTATTATTAATAATGGTAATGCTAATGACTGCAGAGCAGTGTTTTATGTATTTCTGTATTTCTCTGATCCACACTGATCTGCAGTGTGAACAGCCAGTCAGTCCGTCTGTTTCTACAGTGTTTCCAGCCGCAGCACTGAGGAGGGTTTGGCACAGATTCCCCACCGTGTCCCTCTTTACATACCCCTCCCCCACACCGTCCCCCGCCCCGTCCTCGTGGTCATTAAGCATCTGTCAATCAGGGCAGAGCCACGAGTGTAGACCCACCGCCCTCAACCCAATCCTCAAACCCCCCGACAGCTCAGACAGAGCGAATCGAACCTGCACATTAGAGCAGCTGATTGAACTGACTCAGAGTTCGTCTGATTCCTTCAGGAAAGGAGTGAGGACGCTCTGTTCTCCTCTGTTCTCCTCCATTCTCCTCCGTTCTCCTCTAGTCTTCTCTGTTCTCCTCCATTCTCCTCTGTTTTCCTGTTCTTCTCTATTATCCTCTGTTCTCCATTCTCCTATGTACTCCCCTTTTCTCCTGTTCTCCTTCTTTCTTCTTCAGTTTCCTCTGTACTCCTCTGTTCTCCTCTGTTCTTCTCTGTGCTCCTCTGTTCTTCTCTGTACTCCTCTGTTCTCCTCCTTTCCCCTCTGTTATCCTCCTTTCTCCTCTGTTCTTTCTGTTCTGTTATTTCCCTTCAGCTGGATCTGAGTCTCAGCACAGCGAGGTTCTCCGTGACTGAGTCAGTGCGCTGTGTCTGACAGAGGGAGACGGAGGAGAACACAGATGTTTCAGCCACTGTAGGATTCACTGCCCCAGATTCTGCTGACAGACAGACGTTCAGGACTGCTGAGCTGAAGGAGGAGAACCTACACTCGGTTCCAGCGCAGGGAGCTCAGAGACCCCCTCTGTCAGAGCGTCTACATCAGTGTTTATCTCATATTTACACTGAATATAATATTTTCATTTATTTTCATTTCCCTTTCATTTCACTATTACAGCAGTTTAGCCTCGTCGTCAGCCTCATCGTCAGCCTCGTCCTCGTCCGGCAGGCAGGCAGAGAGCTTTTCTCCTGAACCGATAACGTCTTTAATACTGAATAATCTATTAGTTTAGTCTAATATCAGACTCCGATACTGAATCTATTAGTTTAGTCTAATATCAGACTCTGATACTGAATAATCTATTAGTTTAGTCTAATATCAGACTCCGATACTGAATAATCTATTAGTTTAGTCTAATATCAGACTCTGATACTGAATAATCTATTAGTTTAGTCTAGATCAACTGACAGATACGATCATATGATAACTAGCGATCACTCGATAGTTTTGTCTAATATCAGACTCCAATACTGAATCTATTAGTTTAGTCTAATATCAGACTCCAATACCGAATCTATTAGTTTAGTCTAATGTCAGACTCCAATACTGAATCTATTAGTTTAGTCTAATATCAGATTCCAATACTGAATAATCTATTAGTTTAGTCTAATATCAGACTCCAATACTGAATAATCTATTAGTTTAGTCTAATATCAGACTCCAATACTGAATCTATTAGTTTAATGTAATATCAGACTCTGATACTGGATCTATTAGATTAGTCTAATATCAGACTCTGAATGTTTGTACTGAACTGATCAGACTGTTTCTCAGTGTTTTCAGACACAACCACTGATCATCTCATATATGAGCCGGCACTGCTAATGTTTACTAGCCTGTATCACTGATGTTGACAATCACGAGTTCACAAACTGTAGACTGACCAATCATACATGACCCAATTACAACCTATCCAATCATACATGACCCAATTACAACCTATCCAATCATACATTACCCAATTTCAACCTATCCAATCATACATGACCAATTACAACCTATCCAATCATACATGACCCAATTACAACCTATCCAATCATACATGACCCAATTACAACCTATCCAATCATACATGACCAATTACAACCTATCCAATCATACATGACCCAATTACAACCTATCCAATCATACATGACCCAATTACAACCTATCCAGTCATACATGACCAATTACAACCTATCCAATCATACATGACCCAATTACAACCTATCCAATCATACATGACCCAATTACAACCTATCCAATCATACATGACCAATTACAACCTATCCAATCATACATGACCCAATTACAACCTATCCAGTCATACATGACCAATTACAACCTATCCAATCATACATGACCCAATTACAACCTATCCAATCATACATGACCAATTACAACCTATCCAATCATACATGACCAATTACAACCTATCCAATCATACATGACCCAATTACAACCTATCTAATCATACATGACCCAATTACAACCTATCCAATCATACATGACCCAATTAAAACATATCCAATCATACATGACCCAATTACAACCTATCCAATCATACATGACCCAATTAAAACATATCCAATCATACATGACCCAATTACAACCTATCCAATCATACATGACCAATTACAACCTATCCAATCATACATTACCCAATTTCAACCTATCCAATCATACATGACCAATTACAACCTATCCAATCATACATGACCAATTACAACCTATCCAATCATACATGACCCAATTACAACCTATCCAATCATACATGACCCAATTACAACCTATCCAATCATACATGACTCAATTAAAACATATCCAATCATACATGACCAAATTACAACCTATCCAATCATACATGACCCAATTACAACATATCCAATCATAAATGATCCAATTACAAACTCGCCGATCATACATGATCCAATTTCAACCTATCCAATCATACATGATCCAATTACAAGCTCACCAATCATACATGATCCAATTACAAGCTATCCGATCATACATGATACAATTACAACCTATCCAATCATACATGATCCAGTTACAAGCTCACCAATCATACATGATCCAATTACAAGCTATCTGATCATACATGATCCAATTACAAGCTATCCAATCACACATGATTCGATTACGACGTAATCAATCATATGCTAATCAACCACAGGCTAACCAATCATAATTATTTTATTTATTGTATTATTCTTCTCTATTCTCAATTATATTATTTAGCTCCACCCATTCAGCTACAGCAGTTTAGCTCCACCCATTCAGCTACAGCAGTTTAGCTCCACCATTCAGCTACAGCAGTTTAGCTCCACCCATTCAGCTACAGCAGTTTAGCCCCACCATTCAGCTACAGCAGTTTAGCTCCACCATTCAGCTACAGCAGTTTAGCTCCACCATTCAGCTACAGCAGTTTAGCTCCACCATTCAGCTACAGCAGTTTAGCTCCACCCATTAATCTTACTGTAAACTCCACCCAGAGAGAAGCTGGAAAACGATGATGTGGAACTGAGTTCTGACTGTGTTTGGTAATAAACCCTCACAGTGGAGCTCGGGAGGAGAACAGCAGTGGAACAGTGTGGGACTCGGTTCTTCTGCAGCCTCAGCGCTGCTGCACACACTGTATGAAGGCAGCTGGGAGCAGCTGTGCTAAATGTTTTATGAGCTGGACGTCCTCGCGCTGGCCTGCCAGGTCGCGTTAGCCTGACTCCAGCTGAGCCTGGACTCCAAACACCAAAACAACAACACACTCACCTGCCCACTGTCCAGCCCCGAGAACAAGACTGGACATTCGCGAGCAGGTGGGGCGGGAAATAGGACGGGGCTAGCATACGTGCTAATAATGTTAGCATTAGTTACCTAACATTTCCTTAGCGAACTCAACAAAGAGCTAATGCTTACTAATAGACACAGACTGTTCTCTTTCACATTCACGGACACTCGTTAATGGGCTTCATCATAAGGTCTCGTATATATATATATATATGTACAGCTATATTATCTCCACTATGCGGAGCGTAAACAGGAGCGCAGCTGCGCGTCTTACGCTCTTAAACGCCTCATTTAAGACTCTTAATGTATTTCCGTGTAATCTGAACTCTCTCGTTCACGCACAGCTGCTCTAATTGAAATGAGGCGGAACCGCTTCGTCCTCCTTTGGTTCCACATCAAACGGCCGCTCGCGATTCACCGCCCAGAGAACGTGAGCCGCTCATTAGCATGGGGGCGGTTTTTTTTTTTCTTTTTGCTTAAATCACATTTGCATAATGAATCAAGGTTTTCCTCGTGTTTACGAAGTCCCTTTCTGAATTAACCTCTCGTTAACCTTTTTATTAGCAGCCGCAGACTCGTCCCGCTATTCATCAGACAGCACGTCGCCGTCCTCGGCCGCCTTATTACGCTCACTGATTCCTTAACAAACCGCCTCGGTGAGAATATCACAGCTTAATATTCAGATTAATGCGCCTTGTTTCACTTCCGCGCTCACGGAGGAAAATGAAGAGCGGCGGACGAGCGGCGGAGGTAGAGCAGGAGTGTCTGTGAGCTGCCTTTAGAAACGTTTCCGAGCTGTAGAGAGAATTTAAATTAGAATAATATTATGCACGAGCTGTGTGTAATTAGTGAGCTGGGCTGGCAAACTGTAAATAATAATTAGAACGAATTACGCAGCGGCCGCCTGCAATTATCCATCCGGCGACAGTCGGCGCGCGGCCGCTTTTCAGGGCCTAATAAGAGCGTGTCGCTTTCAAAAAACGAGCAGAAATAAAAAGTGATAACATTTTTCATCATTGTTTACTTTCCCCCCTCTGATTTATCCGCCCTCCTTATCATACGATATCAAAAGAGCGCCATTCCGTTTCATCTCCACCAGCGGCGGAGAAGCTCTGCCTTTAATGACGGACCATTTTCACACCAAACCGTCCGTAATGAACACGTCGGGCTTCCGGATCACAGCGTTCCGTGGCGTATTGTTCCAAATCGTATCATAAACTCAAACCGCCGCTTCATTTCGGGTCGAACTCATCCATTCTTAAACATGCGGCTCTGAATATTCAGGCCAGTTTCTGCGCTCGATGCTGTTACGTGGCTTTATTTGCTCATTTCATTTGTTTCCTTGCAGCGTTAAAAGTTCGGTCTCACTCGTCACATTAATACCAATAATTCTAATTCATTTTCCCCATAATTCAGTGCGTGAGATGTGAACAGAGAGATTCAGAGTGGTTTGGGGTGAAATGGTTCAGATGTCTTTACAGTGGTGGTGATAGGAACCAGGGGTCGCCATGACTACAACACAAATATAGACATTTTATTTACTATCCAGAACCACCAGTGAACCTACACGAGTCTTCTGAGTTTATATGGAATGTTGATGATGGGAAATAGTGATGAAGTGCAAGTTCTTCATTCTTCAGATGTTTGTGAGGAGATCAGATATGAGATAATTCACTTCTACAATGAAGGAGTTCAAAAGCTACAGAGACAATGTGTCTCCTAACAACCACCTGGAAGAGCTGGTCGACCCCAAAACTGCCCCCATCAGATAAACAGCACTTAAAGCTTTCATCTCTGAGAGAGAGGAGAAAATCAAGCTGATCAGATCTGAACACATCTGGGTTTATATATCATGTGATCAGGGTTGGGCAGAATGCTTTGGAAAAGTAGTGATGGCTGAACACTGAATACACTGTCCACTGTTCCACTACACAATCTGAAAAACAAGCATATCCAGAACACATTTAGAACACATTCTGATGAGGCTCCTGGGAAACCCTGCTGTAACTGGTTTATCAGTCCACTCAGGCTTTCGCCGGAACTTCGGTGCGTGTAAAGAAGCTGTTTTCTGAGTTCTTCTCTATAGTCAGTTTTTACAGGCCTGATTTTAAAATAGTTTATGAACAAGAACTGATGTTGTTTCTTCTTAGTGGGGTTTTTCTTTAGTGGGTTCTAGGTAAGTGTTCTAAAAGCGTTCTCCTAAACGTGTTCCGTTCCATCCAACCTCAACATAAGGGACACGTTCTAGCTAAGCTCTGCTATGCTGTGCTCTGTTTTGCTATGGTTTCCAGGTTGAACATGTTTCACCAAGCTTGAAGGCGTGTTTTCTCTGGTTTAGTGGGCGTGTCAGAGGTGTTATCCAATCAGCAGAGGCGTGTATGTAAACCCGTTTCATCAGGCTCTGAAAATTCTTCATCGTCTCAGCTGCCGTAGTTTCAACACTTACGCAACACCACAGTGTTCAACTCAGCACCGTTTCTGTTTAAATAAACGTTTTGCAATGTTTTATCAGGACTGATTGCAGCCCTGATGATGAGCCGTGCTGGGAGTCGCCCCCTGGTGGTGTGCGGTCAGTATGTGTCTTCATCAAATATGGCAGCTTCTCAGTTTTGGACGCTGTGTCGTCCACCTGACGCATCTGATATAGATTACATGATATTACAGCCCTGCCTGTCAGGGAGCCGAGGGAGCTCAGCTAATTCTGGAAAAGATAACAAGCTGGTCACTGTAAATGAATCAATAAATAAATACATAGATGAATGAACGAATGCACACATGAATGAATAAACCAGCCAGCGATGTGTGACTGACAGAGACCGGATTATCTTCAGCAGGACGGGTCAGGAAGCGGGGAAGGTTACAGCTGCTGGCTAACGTAAACAAACCCAGCTCTTCTCACAGCTCCCCTCACATTCATGACCATATATGATTCTGACCGCCGGACGGCCGCTGTGACGCCTGCCAGGACCCCCGTCTGGGAGAAACCTTCCACTGTTCCAGCGTAACGCCGCTCCCTCCAGGCCCCGAGAGCCTCTCGGCGCAGACGGGTCGCCGTGTTCAGGGCAGCGTGCAGGTTCCAGAGCGCTTTGAAGTCCAAACAGACGATAAACACAGCTCTATGATACGTGAGCTTATCTCCCGCCTACAGACCTGCTGTGCTCTACCCTCAGCCCACCTGGCGACTGTGGGGGTCCCCCCTGCTAAGCTCGTCTTCACCACGTCATGAAGACCCCTCAGGACATTACAGTTCAACAAAACAGTTCACTGTTAGCATTCCGACGATGTTTGGGTGTAAACAGTGTTTCTCTGCAGGAGAACCGAGTTTGTAAACTGAGCTCTGAGTCTGAAATGTTCTGTTTATGTTCTTCTCTCAACATCAGTGTCATTTGAACTGTGAGGTTCTTAAGTAGAAAAAAGAGAATTTGTAACAGTGCTAGCAAGTTAAGGATGTATGTGTGCAGCAGTGTGTAACGGTTAACAGTGTGTAGCAGTGTGTAGCAGTGTGTATCAGTGTGTATCAGTGTGTGTATCAGTGTGTATCAGTGTGTGTAGCAGTGTGTATCAGTGTGTGTATCAGTGTGTATCAGTGTGTGTAGCAGTGTGTATCAGTGTGTGTATCAGTGTGTGTATCAGTGTGTATCAGTGTGTGTAGCAGTGTGTATCAGTGTGTGTATCAGTGTGTGTATCAGTGTGTGTAACAGTGTGTGTATCAGTGTGTATCAGTGTGTGTATCAGTGTGTGTATCAGTGTGTATCAGTGTGTGTATCAGTGTGTGTATCAGTGTGTATCAGTGTGTGTAGCAGTGTGTATCAGTGTGTGTATCAGTGTGTGTATCAGTGTGTATCAGTGTGTGTAACAGTGTGTGTATCAGTGTGTATCAGTGTGTGTATCAGTGTGTATCAGTGTGTGTAACAGTGTGTGTATCAGTGTGTATCAATGTGTGTATCAGTGTGTATCAGTGTGTATCAGTGTGAGTAACAGTGTGTGTATCAGTGTGTATCAGTGTGTGTATCAGTGTGTATCAGTGTGTGTATCAGTGTGTATCAGTGTGTGTAGCAGTGTGTATCAGTGTGTGTAACAGTGTGTGTATCAGTGTGTATCAGTGTGTGTATCAGTGTGTGTATCAGTGTGTATCAGTGTGTGTATCAGTGTGTATCAGTGTGTGTGTATCAGTGTGTATCAGTGTGTGTGTATCAGTGTGTATCAGTGTGTGTATCAGTGTGTATCAGTGTGTGTGTATCAGTGTGTGTATCAGTGTGTATCAGTGTGTGTGTATCAGTGTGTATCAGTGTGTGTGTATCAGTGTGTGTATCAGTGTGTATCAGTGTGTGTGTATCAGTGTGTATCAGTGTGTATCAGTGTGTGTGTATCAGTGTGTATCAGTGTGTGTGTATCAGTGTGTGTATCAGTGTGTATCAGTGTGTGTGTATCAGTGTGTATCAGTGTGTGTATCAGTGTGTATCAATGTGTGTATCAGTGTGTATCAGTGTGTGTATCAGTGTGTATCAGTGTGTATCAGTGTGTGTGTATCAGTGTGTATCAGTGTGTATCAGTGTGTGTATCAGTGTGTATCAGTGTGTGTATCAGTGTGTATCAGTGTGTATCAGTGTGTGTATCAGTGTGTATCAGTGTGTGTATCAGTGTGTATCAGTGTGTGTGTATCAGTGTGTGTATCAGTGTGTATCAGTGTGTGTATCAGTGTGTATCAGTGTGTGTATCAGTGTGTATCAGTGTGTGTATCAGTGTGTGTATCAGTGTGTATGTATCAGTATCAGTGTGTATGTATCAGTGTGTATCAGTGTGTGTGTATCAGTGTGTATCAGTGTGTGTATCAGTGTGTATCAGTGTGTATCAGTGTGTGTATCAGTGTGTATCAGTGTGTGTATCAGTGTGTATCAGTGTGTGTATCAGTGTGTGTATCAGTGTGTATCAGTGTGTGTATCAGTGTGTATCAGTGTGTGTATCAGTGTGTATGTATCAGTGTGTATCAGTGTGTGTATCAGTGTGTGTATCAGTGTGTATGTATCAGTATCAGTGTGTATGTATCAGTGTGTATCAGTGTGTGTGTATCAGTGTGTATCAGTGTGTATCAGTGTGTGTGTATCAGTGTGTATCAGTGTGTATCAGTGTGTGTATCAGTGTGTATCAGTGTGTATGTATCAGTGTGTATCAGTGTGTGTGTATCAGTGTGTATCAGTGTGTATCAGTGTGTGTGTATCAGTGTGTATCAGTGTGTGTATCAGTGTGTATCAGTGTGTGTATCAGTGTGTATGTATCAGTATCAGTGTGTATGTATCAGTGTGTATCAGTGTGTGTGTATCAGTGTGTATCAGTGTGTGTATCAGTGTGTGTATCAGTGTGTATCAGTGTGTGTATCAGTGTGTATCAGTGTGTGTATCAGTGTGTATCAGTGTGTGTATCAGTGTGTGTATCAGTGTGTATCAGTGTGTATCAGTGTGTGTATCAGTGTGTATCAGTGTGTGTATCAGTGTGTATCAGTGTGTGTATCAGTGTGTGTATCAGTGTGTATCAGTGTGTGTATCAGTGTGTATCAGTGTGTGTATCAGTGTGTGTATCAGTGTGTATCAGTGTGTGTATCAGTGTGTATCAGTGTGTGTATCAGTGTGTGTATCAGTGTGTATCAGTGTGTGTATCAGTGTGTGTATCAGTGTGTATCAGTGTGTGTATCAGTGTGTATCAGTGTGTGTATCAGTGTGTGTATCAGTGTGTATCAGTGTGTGTATCAGTGTGTATCAGTGTGTGTGTATCAGTGTGTATCAGTGTGTGTATCAGTGTGTGTATCAGTGTGTATCAGTGTGTGTGTATCAGTGTGTATCAGTGTGTGTATCAGTGTGTGTATCAGTGTGTGTATCAGTGTGTATCAGTGTGTGTATCAGTGTGTATCAGTGTGTGTATCAGTGTGTATCAGTGTGTATCAGTGTGTGTATCAGTGTGTATCAGTGTGTGTATCAGTGTGTATCAGTGTGTATCAGTGTGTGTATCAGTGTGTATCAGAATGTATCAGTGTGTATCAGTGTGTATCAGTGTGTATCAGTGTGTGTATCAGTGTGTATCAGTGTGTGTATCAGTGTGTGTATCAGTATGTATCAGTGTGTGTATCAGTGTGTATCAGTGTGTGTATCAGTGTGTATCAGTGTGTGTCAGTGTGTATCAGTGTGTAAATGTAAGTAATCTAAAGGAGCTCTCCAGTAAAACGGAGCCCAGTTTGTGTCTGAAAGCAGAACCACACTGAGAGGCCTGAGGCTGATCTGTATGCTCTACTCTCAGAGGAGAAGCTGCTGAGGGACTGATCTCCACATCCACTTAATTACAACTGAGAGAGAGACACACACAGTACAGAGAGAGAGAGAGAGTACAGAGAGAGAGAGAGAGAGAGAGAGAGATACACAGAGAGTACTGAGAGAGAGAGTGAGAGAGAGAATACAAAGAGAGGGAACAGAGAAAGAGGTAAAAGGAGACAGAGACAGAGAGATGGAGTACAGAGATACAGAGAGAGAGAGCGAGAGAGAGAGAGAGAGAGAGAGAGAGAGAGAGAGAGATACACGGAGAGTACTGAGAGAGAGAGAGAGAGAGAGAGAGAGAGAGAGAGAGAGAGAGAGAGGCAGATAAAGAGGTAAAAAGAAACTACAGCCTTTAAGTTCCCTGATTAAATCTATATTTCAGCCATCGGTCTGACTCCATGGCCAAAGCTCAGTGTTCCAGGTGGCTGTTACTGTGTTCAGCTATGCTAATGTGCTTTAGTCCATGTTTATAGATACAGTGAATCATACAGAGTCAGAAACCACATCATCAAGACTATTAGAGACACTGATGTTGGCCATGCTAATCGCTAATACATAAGCTTCTATTGCCTGTTAGCTACATTAGCCTTGTAGCTCTAGCGCTAAATCTGCAGAAGCACCACACCATCCTTGGCTGATCGACTCCATCCTCTAAGCTCTGTTCCTTTCCGACCTTCCGTTGAGAAACTCACGCGCTCCTCATCTTCAGTCTGAGCTCCGACCCCGGCGGAGCAGGAAGAGCGCGTCAGAACTTCCTCTGCTCTGAAAGCGCGAGTGCCGGCGAGCGGAGACACGACACTTCAATTTACAAAGCCACCAGCAGCGGGAATGTGGCATGAAATGAGGCCGGGTGAGGCTGCCTCTGATATTTAATTAATGCGTTCGGCAGGCGACGGCGCGGAGCTCGTTTGCTGCTGGATTCATCCAATATGGATGAAAACCGGAGTGGACGGCTCCGGCTGCAGAAATACAAAAACAGAGTGAGGGGAAGATCACAGCTCGCTTCGGGAGCGAACTGACACAGACGCAGCCGAAGCGTGAACCTGTTTTAATCCCCCGGCAGCCGGAACTTAGCGCCCTTCGCACCTCGTCAGAAACCGCAGCGCTGCGCTACCGCGAGACGAGGGAAAGACTTTTGTTTATCCACACGGCCTCTTAACCAAAATTATCTGTGACTTTTTGGGGCTAGCGGGCGGCCGTGAGAGTGAGAGTGTTCAGCCTCTGCTCAAATATTTATAGCTGGAAACATTTCAGAAGATAAACATTCTCTGGTTATAGAGTCGTGTGTGTGTTAGCGCCACGCCATCTGCTCCAGATCTGCCCCAGAGGCCTCAGCGACTCTCCACCACCTGACTGTCAACTAGTTATAAGATAATTACACTTTCCAAAATATAATTTTTGCAGTGTAACGTTACTTTAGGAAACTCTTTACAAAGCAACAAACCCAACATAAATGCTAATAACGTCAACATTAGCTCACATTCCTTTACTGAACTGTTCACAAAGTGACACTGTTAGCATACATGCTAATGATGTTAGTGCTAGCTAATAAGATAGCTACTTAGCAAACTCTAAAAAAAGTGTTTTCTAAAAATAGTAAATGACCTCATCATACTGTTAATGTAGGACTGGGAAGGTGCTACCATACCACATCAGAGTTAGCAACCCAGCTAGCTAATGTTACCTTAGTGAATGCCTTCCAATGAGGCCTAGCTTCATTTACAAACACACGGGGCATCTGTTCATTCGTAATGGAGTGGTGCTAGCATACACTATATGGACACCCCTCATACTTACTGAGTTCGGGTGTTTCAGCCACACTCTTTACTAACAGGTGTATATAATCAATCTCATAGTCTTACAGTCTCACTAGACAAACACTGGCAGTAGACGGTCGAACTGAAGAGCTCAGAGACTTTAAACACCGCTCTGTCACAGGGTGCCGCCTCTGCCACGAGCCAGTTTGTGACATTTCTGTCCTGCTAGATCTGCCCCAGACAACTGTAAGTGCTATAACTGTGAAATGGAAGCGTCCAGGAGCAACAACAGCTCAGCAATGAAGTGGTGGACCACACTAACTCACACAGCAGAGTGCTGAAACACACAGTACATAAAAATTACCATCACTCACTACTGGAAGCAACATCAGCAGAAGATCTGAGCGTCAGGAGCTTCATGAAATGGGTCTCCATGGCTGAGCAGCTGCACACAAGCCTAAGATCACTATGCACAATGCCAAGCGTCGGCTGGAGTGGTGTAAAGCGCCACCATAGGACTCTGGAGCAGTGGAACCGTGTTCTCCGGAGTGATGAATCTTCTCTGTCAGTCTGATGATGAATCTGGGTTTGGTGGATGTCAGGAGAACGTTACCTACCGGAATGCAGAGCCAATGGTACAGTTTGGTGGAGGAGGGATGATGGGCGGGGCTGTTTTTCAGGGTTTGGGCTCTCAGTTCCAGTGATGGGTGATGTTGATGCTGCAGCACAAAGACATTTTACACAGTTATCTGCTTCCAGCTTTGTGTCAGCAGTTTGGGGAAGAGCCTTTCCTGTTCCAGCATGACTGAACTCCTGTGCACAAAGCAGCTCCATAAAGACATGGAGTGACCAGTTTGGTGCAGAGGAACTCCAGTGACCTCAACCCCACTGAACACCTTTGGGATGAACTGGAACAGAGATTGAGAGCCAGACCCTCTCGTCCAACATCAGTGTCTGACCTCACAGATGCTCTTTAGACTGAATGGACACAAATTCCCACAGACTCTCCAACATCTTGTAGAAAGATTCCCAGAAGAGTGGAAGCTGTTATAGCAGAGAAGGACCAACTCCATATTAAAGCCCATGGATTTGGATTGGAGGTGTGATGGTCAATGTTGACACATTGCTGTGCTTTCATAAAGTCCTTATTTATATTTCATATATTTATATTTTATATATACTGTCTGAAATCTCTCTGAACACACACCTCACTGTATTAGCCGACTGGCGTTCAGCTCAGCGCTCCATAAAGGCTCGTCTCATAGAGTATAAACTCAGGCCTTGACGGAAAGCCAAACTGGGAGCCATCTGACTTGCAACAGACACTAATATTTATTTAAACGCTGGGAGCTGGAGGATTTTTCACACCTAAACCCCTGGACGGCCTCGGCTTCCATTCATCTTACACTGTTTTTTCCTTCTGCCCAAAGAAACCCATGTTTCAAAACTCTTCACCAGGCAGCACAGGGCACTGCGTCAAACCAGCCTGTAATGGACTCACTAACGTGGATCCTGACACGGTTATTTATACTCTCACACCTCAAAACGGCTGCGGATGCTGTTTTAGCTATGCTAACGTACTTTAGCGCATGTTCACAGATAGCGCCACCTGTGAGGAAGGTGTGATGTGCAGTCTGCAGCACCCTGGCATGAAATCTATTAGCCTACATTACTTCATAGCTATGTTAGCCTCGTAGCTCCAGTGCTAAAACTAAAGTGAACTCCAGACACTAAACATGTTAGAACAACCAGAACAACAGCAAAAATGGTTCCAGTTACAAAAATAAAGGTCTAACTGTTCACTTATAACCGGCATGCTAATGTTAGCGTTAGCCACCTGGCTAACACCGGTCTTCACAGAGCAACAATTCCAACACACAGGCGAATAATGTCAACATTAGATACAAACAAAAAAGACGGTTCTTGAAAGGTTCTTTGGTAAAGACAACGGTTCTATATATAACTATGAACACTCAAAGAACCCTTTGCATGACTAAAAAGTTATATATCAAAGCTATATATTAAAAAGGTTCTAAATAGAACCATATACAACACATTTTCCATCAATCTGAAGAACCATTTCAGAGAACTAAGCATGCAAAGGATTCTTTGAGTGTTCACCGTTCTGTATAGAACCATTTTCTTTTCTTCTTTCCTAATCTTTTTTAAAAGTGTACCTAATAAGCCCACATTACCTCACTGGAGTGTTACAAAGTGGTACTGCTAGCATATGTGCTAATACTGTCAGTGCTAGCTAACGAGCTAGCTACCTAGCGAACCCCCTCTGAAGTGCTATTTCTAAAAACAGATACCTGACCCGTCACCACACTGTTAGTGTCCGATTAACTAAGGAACAGAACTTCATTGGGTTCTCACTGAGCTATTCTTTAATGCTCAGCCTTGTGGTTGGGATTTTTGCTTTAATTATATCTGAGTGGTTTCCTGCAGAAGCCCCGCGGTGTGGAGATCGATGGCTGTGGATTGGCGAACGGCAGCTCTAATCTCAGGCCCAGCCGGGTCAATAGAAAGCGCAGGAAAGTGCAGTGATTAAGCGATTGTCTGGCCACCAATCTGGCCCAGCCGGCCCGAAGCGGGACGGGGTGGCGTTCGATCCGAAACTGCCTCCAGCCTCCGCTAGATCACTCGCCATCAGGACGGATCAATGAGGAGCCTTCTGCACGCGACGGCCCCCAAAGGCCCCCGCCATTAGCATTAAGGTCATAAGAGGTGTCCTCCTATTGATTTAGAAAAGGCGTGAGGGGGTGTTTCTCACCAGATGACAGATGTTTCAGTCGGCTTTCTGCATTGTACCCGCATTATAACACATAGATCCTCTGCTACAATCTCAGCCATGACAAACTGCTGTTCATGGAATTATCTTTGTTAAGTTGCTTGGCAACTGTAGCCAAGCAACGAGTTACATCAATGTGTTTTGTCACGTTGTGGGTGTTTTATTGAAGCTGTAGTCGACTGTACAATGAATTTACTGCACTTTACGTTGTGCCTAACAAAACCCATTAACAGTGGGAAAACCCCTGTGATGTATGCCCTACTGTGGGTTACTGATTTATTATTTCAGCGTTAACTATCTCCTTAACTATCAATCAATCTCACACCTTGACATTTCTTATGTGAATGTCTCGTTTTTTGTGTCTACCAAAGTATAACGTCATGCCAGCTGCCTTTAATTAAAAAAAAACAAAAAAGAAAGAACTGCCTTGTTTATTTTTAACACTTGAAATTAATGTAAATTATAACATCAGGCTAATTATAGGTCATAAACGTAGTGCTACCCTGTTGACTAAATGCTGTTGTTTGCAAAAACAATCCAAGAAACCATGGAAATGGATGTAGCAAAACTATGGAAATGATTACACCAGTTTCCAATTGAACTCATTTCCAGTTAAACCCATTTCCATAGTTACAAAACACCTATTTCCATGGTTACAAAACACCTATTGCCATGGTTGGAAAACAGACATTTCCAAGGTTATGCTACACCCATTTCCATGATTACGGTACACTTATTTTCATGGCTCATTATTTGTACTTATAATTAGCCTTTCAGAGAAATTGATTTATGAGGATGTTTATTTACTTTCTATGAAGAAAAATAATTAATGGAAATGGGTGTAGTGTAACTATGGAAAAGGGTGCAGTGTAACTATGGAAATGGGTGTAGTGTAACTATGGAATTAGGTGTAGTGTAACTATGGAAATGGGTATAATGTAAGTATGGAAATGGGTGCAGTGTTACTATGGAAATGGGTGCAGTGTAACTATGGACATGAGTTCAGTGTTACTATGGAAATGGGTATAGTGTAACTATGGAAATGGATGCAGTGTTACTATGGAAATGGGTGTAGTGTAACTATGGAAATGGGTGCAGTGTTACTATGGAAATGGGTATAGTGTAACTATGGAATTGGATGTAGTGTAACTATGGAATTAGGTGTAGTGTAACTATGGAAATGGGTGCAGTGTAACTATGGAATTAGGTGTAGTGTAACTATGGAAATGGGTGCAGTGTAACTATGGAAATGGGTGTAGTGTAACTATGGAATTGGATGTAGTGTAACTATGGAAATGGGTGCAGTGTAACTATGGAAATGGATGTAGTGTAACTATGGAAATGGGTGTAGTGTAACTATGGAAATGGGTGTAGTGTAACTATGGAAATGGGTGCAGTGTAACTATGGAAATGGGTGCAGTATAACTATGGAAATGGGTGTAGTGTAACTATGGAATTGGATGTAGTGTAACTATGGAA
>NW_023495296.1:0-5000 GCF_904425465.1 Colossoma macropomum | reverse complement strand
CCTCACTAGGTTGCTGAGTGGGGTGCTATCCCACTCCTGACACCAGTGTAGCGTCAGTATAGTGCAATATAGTGCACTTTATTAAACACCAGGGCGGAAAGGCACATACAGAAGCACTGAACTCGTGTCAACACCAGCCACAGGCTTCACTCTCCCAGTGACCATCATTACACACTAACTAAACCCACTCCCTGACATAGAACAGCACAGTAAACACACTGCATACCTTTAACTGACGAACAACGACATTAACAACATAAATAGTGCCTTTTCTGCAGGATCGGCACCTCCCATGATCCTCCTGGCACAGCCATTATGAGCATCTAGAGGCCAGTGCCAGCCAGTAGCGGGTCGCTATGATATTATACTCCGCTGTATGTTATGCTAACCAAAACATTAACAACTACATGATCACCTAAACTCAGAGAAAAGCAAATAAAGATTCAACAGAAACATCAAAGCAAACTTTAAAAAGATGCAACATTAAATATGTTACCACACTAAAAACAACAGAAAGACAACAAACAAAAATAAATACTATGCTAACAGTGCTAAATACCAACCAATACAACAACACGATCAAACTAGAGGAGAAATGAAGCATTCACAATATGCTACGCTAACTATTCTAACTAAACTAACAAGAACAGGAACAGCAACTAAGTTTCCCCCCAAACAGGAAAAAAAATATGGTACTCTGCTATGCTAACTGTGCCAACTATGTTGGGAAACTGTGCTAACTATGCCAACTGTGTTGGGAAACTGTGCTAACTATGCCAACTGTGTTGGGAAACTGTGCTAACCATGCCAACTGTGTTGGGAAACTGTGCTAACTATGCCAACTGTGTTGGGAAACTGTGCTAACTATGCCAACTGTGTTGGGAAACTGTGCTAACTATGCCAACTGTGTTGGGAAACTGTGCTAAGTATGCCATCTGTGTTGGCAAACTGTGCTAACTATGCCAACTGTGTTGGGAAACTGTGCTAACTATGCCAACTGTGTTGGGAAACTGTGCTAACTATGCCATCTGTGTTGGGAAACTGTGCTAACTATGCCAACTGTGTTGGCAAACTGTGCTAACTATGCCATCTGTGTTGGGAAACTGTGCTAACTATGCCATCTGTGTTGGGAAATTGTGCTAACTATGCCATCTGTGTTGGGAGACTGTGTTAACTATGCCATCTGTGTTGGGAGACTGTGCTAACTATGCCATCTGTGTTGGGAAATTGTGCTAACTATGCCATCTGTGTTGGGAGACTGTGCTAACTATGCCATCTGTGTTGGGAGACTGTGTTAACTATGCCATCTGTGTTGGGAAATTGTGCTAACTATGCCAACTGTGTTGGGAAACTGTACTAACTATGCCATCTGTGTTGGGAGACTGTGTTAACTATGCCATCTGTGTTGGGAAACTGTGCTAACTATGCCATCTGTGTTGGGAAATTGTGCTAACTATGCCAACTGTGTTGGGAAATTGTGCTAACTATGCCAACTGTGTTGGGAAACTGTGCTAACTATGCCAACTGTGTTGGCAAACTGTGCTAACTATGCCATCTGTGTTGGGAAACTGTGCTAACTATGCCATCTGTGTTGGGAAATTGTGCTAACTATGCCATCTGTGTTGGGAGACTGTGTTAACTATGCCATCTGTGTTGGGAAACTGTGCCAACTATGCCAACTGTGTTGGGAAATTGTGCCAACTATGCCAACTGTGTTGGGAAACTGTGCTAACTATGCCAACTGTGTTGGGAAACTGTGCTAACTATGCCATCTGTGTTGGCAAACTGTGCTAACTATGCCAACTACACTAACAGAAAAAACAGCAACAGCAACTTGCTAACTATGCTAATTACACACTAAAAACACAGCGACTACAGGATCATTTTAGACGTGAGAGAAAACGAGAAAGTGTGATTCTCCGCTATGCTAACTATGCTAACGATGCTGGGAAACTGTGCTAATCATACTAACAGTAAAGTGATTCATCAGTGCTGGGAAAGTGACGGAGGAGGAGCAGTCTACAGCCCCCGTCGCCATGGCGATTCTCACAAAGCTCAGCGTTTGGTCCTCCCTGCAGTCTCAGGCGTGAGATTTTGGGGCGGCTGTCGCTCGGCTGGATTTAGGGTTTCACAGCGGCGTCCAAATGGCAGCGCATCAAGAGGAGCGGCGAGGAATTTAATTTGGAGCAGCTGAGGGGCGACTTAGCCGCGAGCGCGACGGAGCCGGCAGCAGAAAACATCAGAGAACCCAGGATAAAGAGTCATCAGCATTCATGTCCCACACCTGATCTGGAGGAGTTTTAATTAGCATAGAACGGAGAAAACACAACAACACGAGAAGTGGGAGAGCGCAGTGCACAATGCATGACAAAGAGAGAGAGAGGGAGAGAGGGAGAGGAAGAGAGGGAGAGAGAGTTTATATATAGACAGAATATCAGTAATTAACACCTCCTCCTGCTAAGACGGGAGAGAATGCTGTCGTTTCATTAGCAGCTCATCTGCAGACACCTGTGAGTGTTAGAGCGACACTTTCATTTACACACTTCTCAACAACACCTGAACGGCGTCCATCAACCGAGACACGCCTGCTGTCTGAAATCAGCTAATTCAACACTGTTTTACAGCACAGCGTTCACCCTGCAGCACACAGTCCAGAGAAGGAGACTCGGCTCACTGAGTTAAAGTCATTCAGTCTACAGCAATTTAGCCCCGCCCAACCGCTCTTTGAATGAGGCACAATACAAGACAGCCAATCACAACAGACCTTATTTACATACATCAGTCGTCAAGGCACAGAAACGTCATGTAAATGTTCATGTATCAGTGAGGTATTCCAAAATAAAGTGAACAGAGGAGAGAGGAGGGCCATAAACGCTCTAATATCTGCGGCCCGGTGCTCCTTGGCTCCTCGGCTCCTCCATCTCCTCCGGCTCCTCCAGCTCCTCCATCTCCTCCAGCTCCTCGGCTCCTCCATCTCCTCCATCTCCTCCGGCTCCTCGGCTCCTCCATCTCTTCCGGCTCCTCGGCTCCTCCGGCCGCGTCCCGGCGCTGGTCCGGGTCTGTGTTTAATCCTGCTTGTGTTGGCCGGAGTGTGCGGTGTTTGTCTTATCGTGAGCAGAGCTTATCTGCAGAGCGGTGTTTGGAAATGAGCGGCCGTGTCGCCGTTTGTTTTCTCGTGACCTTTGACCCGGTTTCATCAGTTAAGAAGCTTCAAAGGGGAAAGAGTTTCCACTCCGAAGGCTGAACTCGGAGCGCCTCTCCTCTCCTCTCCGACTCAGCAGTGTGTATATCGTCTGTGTTCCTGTTGTGCAGCGTTCACACAGCGCGTAGGAGCGGAAGAAGAACCTTCAGCTGCTTTAGAACCGTCAGAGGGAGGAAAACTCTACAGAACTTCTATAGACGAAGCAGAGCAGCACCGACTGCCTGTGTTCCTTCATACAGGAACACACTAAACACTTCACTGTCACTGCGTTCATTATGGTCTGAGCTTCTATGTATCAAACACAGCCGCAGTTCACTTCTAATGATCAAGGACAATTAAACAGTGTTTTACTTACAGCAACTTAGGACTGAGGTATGTAAATGAGTTCTTCTCTGATTGGCTGCCTCATATTGTAACTGAAACATCCCTGTAGCTTCAGACTGAATGGGTGGGGCTAAACTGCTGTAGACTGAATGGGTGGAGCTAAACTGCTGTAGCTGAATGGGTGGGGCTAAACTGCTGTAGGCTGAATGGGTGGGGCTAAACTGAATGGGTGGAGCTAAACTGCTGTAGGCTAAATTGTACTCTGTACTCTGTTTTCCAAGCAAAAAACACTGTATCCAGAGTGGATTTGGTGAAGGTGGAATTCGGAATTCTGCTGCCGGATTACAGAGACACAGCAACACCCCCGTGGCAGAAAGGCAGCCGCGAAAGAGGGAGAGGAGGGAAAACACAGATGTTAATATGCGCTGTGGGCTGCAGTATAAAAAGAGGCGCTGCGGAGGAGAGAAAATTGCCGTGAAGCGCCGAGCGTGAAAACCCGACACACCCCCTCTCTGAGAGTGAGTGGCCTCGTGCGAGCGTGACTTGACAGATGCTGTCTCATTTGTGAAGCTCCTTTGTATTAAACAGAATCGCACGCTTGACAGAAATATTTGCCCGTGCGAACGAGCTCATAACAAGAGGGCCCGTGTTCGGCCCAATTTGCGGAGGCGTCCCGGGACGCGCGTGCGTGTGTTCGCGAAAGCCGTGCGGAAAGCAGCGGGGGGGCTTAACTCATTAAAGTGATGTTGACAGAAAGCTTAGAGCAACACCTGCCCTCTAAACCTGCCGTCCTGCTCTCCGCAAACACCTGCTTTCTGCCAAGGAACAGGCTGAGCGCGTAGCGACCGCGCTAAAAAAAGACTTTCAATCAGAACCTGGCAGCTCTTTAGAGGAAAAACACACTTAGCCAGCGTTCCCAGCTGACGCCCCCGTACACAAACAGGCTCGGGCCTGAAGTTTAGCTCTGGAGCTACGAGGCTAACAGCTACGTTCATTAGCGTGCTGTGTAAACTGCAGTCCTGGCCCAATGCGTGTGGAGTCGCTAAGTAACCTTCAATGAGCTCGTTTGTTGTGTCTGACTGATGAAATGGACAAAGGTGCATTAGCTTAGCTGAAAACAGCAGCAGCAGCCATCGTGAAGCCGGACTGTGGTCCACACGTTTGTCCATAGCTGAGTTTAACAGTTTGACATTACTTACTAGCTACTTAAGCCATTTTCTGTAGGTTGAACCTAAATATTAAGTACTACTGTGGCTTACTATGCTAATGCTAATGCTAATCCTGTTCAGCATCCCTAACATGGGTTCATTTTACACTGGATGACAATCAACAGACTCTAAAGGCAAATATATTGGATGGACTGAGGGGCAGGAAGGAGATGGTGCTAGCATATAAGCTAACATTCAGAGCTGCATAGCTAGCTAACTGCCTAGCCAGCTTTCACAAAACAATAATTCAGATCAGATCAATCGAC
>NW_023495295.1:0-3522 GCF_904425465.1 Colossoma macropomum | reverse complement strand
TGATGTTTGTTGTTGTCAGTGTGTAAGTCAGTCACTGTCAGTCGTCGGCGATATAAACTCAAATTTATATCACAGTATTTTCTACCAGTCAGACGAACAAAATCACAACATCAAACAAGAGAAAAAATTATATTAGTAACAGTAAAAATAACAAAAACAAAACACAAAACTATTATTATTATTGTTATTATTATTATTATTATTATTATTATTATTATAGCAGGATCTACAAAGTGTCCTTCACTGTGTAAACACTACCACACACTCTAGTATCTTCTTCAGTGCAGAAGCAGGTTTTAGTGGTTCTCTCCTGCAGTTCCATTCTGCTCCTTGTAGTTTGTGTCTAATATAATATTTCTCTGTTTGCTGTATCTGAGAAACACAGCTCTCTATTCCAGACTTGGTAAGTTTATCACATTAAGTTTCCTCCCCGCCTGTTGGAGGGTTTTACCAGCTGATTGGTTCTTCTTCGTCATGTTTAACAGGTTCTGGTCCACCAGTGTAAACAGTGGCAGATCTGACTGTTTATTCATTTGGTTAAAGTGTCTCTGTAGAACTTTCTTGCTGCTCCACTCTGCAGCACAAACGCTGTGTGTGTGGAGTCTGAATAATATTAGAAATAGAGAGGAAATGTGAAAGTGTGAAAACATCATATATGTGAGGAAACTGTGAATCTGGCAACCCTGAGTGACGAGGAAAAATCAGTTTTGTCCAACAGAGAGAAACAGGAGATAAAATGAAACCCTGGCAAAGTGAACATATGAGAGAACACGGCACAGCGAGACGGCAGAACTGAACGAGGTCAGGATTCTTCATGCAGGAGGAGCGCGACCAACAACAGCAAAGCAAAGCGAAGTTTATTTATATAGCGCTTTTTACAACAGGTGTTGTCACAAAGCAGCTTTACAAGGAAATCAGCATTACAGAAAGAAATCCGGGTCCAAGCCCCCATGAGCGTCGCCAGTGGCGACAGTGGCAAGGAAAAACTCCCTAAGAGAAACAGGAAGAAACCTTGAGAGGAACCAAGACTCAGAAGGGGAACCCATCCTCCTCTGGTCGACACCGGATAGTAAACACTGTTAGTATAAAGTATTATAGTACAAGAACGGGGAAAACAGGTGGAGCAATGATTAATTTGATTAGTTCATGCAGCAGCAGCAGCAGCAGCATCAGTGGGGTCAGGATGTGAGGGTGAGGTTTGCATGACGTTGTACAGCATGAAGCTCAATGATGGTCAAGCCGGTCCAGAGGGCTGGCAGAAGTGGCACCTGATCAAGGCAGAAGAGGCAGCAGCATCAGAACGTACAGGATGGGCAGCTGTTCAACTCAGCAAAGAAAAGAAAGAAAGGAAAGGAAAAACACACAGAGAGTCAGTTCTGTAATGGGTGTCAGTTCTGTAATGGGTGACTGATCACAGATTACAGTGTTAGCAGAGCAGCAGAGACTCTGGCAGGTATAGAACTGACAGGGAAAACTAATCACCAAAGGTTTGACTATACAAGTAAGTTTTTAGCTTAGACTTAAACACTGAGGCTGTGTCTGAGTCCCGAACATTAACAGGAAGATTATTCCAAAGCTGGGGGGCTTTGTATGAGAAGGCTCTCCCCCCTGACGTAACTTTATTAATTCTAGGTACTAATAGTGAGCAGCACCTTGTGATCTAAGTAGGCGTGATGGTTCATAGTGGGAGAGAAGTTCACTCAGGTACTGAGGGGCGAGTCCGTTTAGAGCTTTATAAGTCAGTAAGAGAATTTTATAATCAATGCGAAATTTAACTGGTAACCAGTGTAAGGCTGATAAAACTGGGCTGATATGGTTGAACTTTCTGGTTCTAGTAAGAACTCTGGCTGCAGCGTTCTGGACCAGCTGAAGCTTGTTAAGGCTTTTGCTGGGACATCCAGCCAGCAGGGCATTACAGTAATCTAGCCTTGAAGTAATAAATGCATGAACTAACTTTTCTGCATCCTGTAGAGAGAATGCATTTCTCAATTTAGCAATATTGCGGAGATGCAGGAAGGCTGTTCTAGTAATATTAGTTATATGTGCGTCGAAGGACAGATCAGGGTCTATAATGACACCAAGGCTTTTTTACAGATGGACCTGATGCAACTGAGAAATTGTTAAGTTTAAGTGTTAAATTAGACAGTTTGTTTCCAGCTGCTTTTGGACCAAGAAGAAGAACCTGTTTTATCCGAGTTAAGAAGGAGAAAGTTACTCGACATCATGTCTTTTATACAGTCCTCAGTCTTGATAAGTTTAATTTTATCATCCGGTTTGCTTGCTAAATATAACTGAGTGTCATCAGCATAACAGTGGAAATTTATGCCGTGTTTACTAATAATGGTGCCCAGTGGTAGCATATATATGTGAATAATAAAGGTCCTAAAACAGAGCCTTGTGGAACACCATACTTTACCTTTTGTGAGAACAGATGATTCACTGTTTATATTAACAAACTGATAGCGATCAGTGAGGTAGGACCTGAACCAGGATAGAGCTGTTCCTGTTACCCCTACAAGGTTTTCTGGTCTATCTAGTAAGATAGTGTGGTCTATTGTGTCAAATGCCGCACTAAGATCGAGGAGGACTAACAGAGACACTTTTTCTTGGTCGGAGAATAATAAAAGATAATTTACAATTTTTACTAGTGCTGTCTCTGTACTATGATGTGGCCTAAAACCAGATTGAAATTTTTTGTTTATTTGATTTCTATGCAAATAGGAACTTAATTGTTTTGCTACAACTGTTTCCAAGATCTTAGATATAAAGGGGAGATTCAAGATGAGTCTATAATTTGATAGTTCGCAGGGATCGAGGTTCGCTTTCTTAATCAGCGGTCTAATTACTGCTAGTTTAAGAGTTTTTGGGATGTACCGAAGGCTAAGAGAGGAGTTTATTATTGACAGAATAGACTTGGTTATTTCTGGCAAAATTTCCTTGAGTAAACCTGTAGGAATCAGATCTAACATACAAGCAGATGATTTTGCGGAAGAAACGATTTTAACTATATCATTTTCTTGAAGTAAGGTAAACGATTCCAGCCTCTCTGCAGGGTTTATAGTATTCTCAGGATCTAGACTGGCATTATGGGGAAGCAGGTTTGTAGATTTTAACTGTGTATTCTGAATTTTCTGCCTAATTTCCTCAATTATATCACTAAAGAAGTTCATAAAATCATTGCTGCTATAGGCTGATGGTATCTGGGGTTCACTAAGTGTTTTGTTCTCTGTTATTTTAGAGATTGTGCTGAATAGTAATGTAGGATTATTCTTATTGTTTTCTATGAGAGAGGAGAGACAGGCTGAGCGCTGCAGCAAGTGCTCTTCTATAGTCTATAAGGCTCTCCTTCTCACTTCTAGTTTAGTCAGGCGCCATTTTCGCTCAAGTTTGTCTGGCGGTCTGTTTTAAAGCCCGAGTGTGATCATTACACCAAGGGGCGAGTTTTTTCTGCCTTACTATTTTACTTTTTAATGGGGCCACACTGTCTAGAGTAGATCGAAAACTATCCTCTAAGAGCTTGGT